>NW_026776905.1:0-54120 GCF_030936135.1 Gavia stellata
TGGCCAAAATTCAACACCGAAATAGCGAACGTCCAGCGATTGCTCCTACACTAAAGGTGCCAGCCCTGAAAGCTCTTGCTGGTCCTCATCTCCCACTGGTAACCTCTCAAAACGAACCACAAACACTTGTGCTCTGAACTTGTTTAGCCCACTAAAACTTCCAACGTACACAGCCTCTCCTGCTCAATCTGGCCAGAGCTCAACACCGAAATTGCGAACGTCCAGCGATTGCTCCTACACTAAAGGTGCCAGCCCTGAAAGCTCTTGCTGGTCCTCATCTCCCACTGGTAACCTCTCAAACGAACCACAAACACTTGGGCTCTGAACTTGTTTAGACACTCAAAGGTCCAGACGTGTCATCGCTTCCTTTCGCTAATTCACGTCAGAGCTCAACACCGAAATTGCGAACGTCCAGCGATTGCTCCTACACTAAAGGTGCCAGCCCTGAAAGCTCTTGCTGGTCCTCATCTCCCACTGGTAACCTCTCAAACGAACCACAAACACTTGGGCTCTGAACTTGTTTAGCCTACTAAAACTTCCAACGTACACAGCCTCTCCTGCTCAATCTGGCCAGAACTCAACACTGAAATTGTGAACGTCCAGCGATTGCTCCTACACTAAAGGTGCCAGCCCTGAAAGCTCTTGCTGGTCCTCATCTCCCACTGGTAACCTCTCAAACGAACCACAAACACTTGGGCTCTGAACTTGTTTAGACACTCAAAGGTCCAGACGTGTCATCGCTTCCTTTCGCTAATTCACATCAGAGCTCAACACCGAAATTGCGAACGTCCAGCGATTGCTCCTACACTAAAGGTGCCAGCCCTGAAAGCTCTTGCTGGTCCTCATCTCCCACTGGTAACCTCTCAAACGAACCACAAACACTTGGGCTCTGAACTTGTTTAGACACTTAAAGGTCCATACGTATCATCGCTTCCTTTCGTTAATTCACGTCAGAGCTCAACACCGAAATTGCGAACGTCCATCGATTGCTCCTACACTAAAGGTGCCAGCCCTGAAAGCTCTTGCTGGTCCTCATCTCCCACTGGTAACCTCTAAAACGAACAACAAACACTTGGGCTCTGAACTTGTTTAGGCTACTAAAACTTCCAACGTACACAGCCTCTCCTGCTCAATCTGGCCAGAGCTCAACACCGAAATTGCGAACGTCCAGCGATTGCTCCTACACTAAAGGTGCCAGCCCTGAAAGCTCTTGCTGGTCCTCATCTCCCACTGGTAACCTCTCAAACGAACCACAAACACTTGGGCTCTGAACTTGTTTAGCCTACTAAAACTTCCAACGTACACAGCCTCTCCTGCTCAATCTGGCCAAAATTCAACACCGAAATTGCGAACGTCCAGCGATTGCTCCTACACTAAAGGTGCCAGCCCTGAAAGCTCTTGCTGGTCCTCATCTCCCACTGGTAACCTCTCAAACGAACCACAAACACTTGGGCTCTGAACTTGTTTAGGCTACTAAAACTTCCAACGTACACAGCCTCTCCTGCTCAATCTGGCCAGAGCTCAACACCGAAATTGCGAACGTCCAGCGATTGCTCCTACACTAAATGTGCCAGCCCTGAAAGCTCTTGCTGGTCCTCATCTCCCACTGGTAACCTCTCAAACGAACCACAAACACTTGGCCTCTGAACTTGTTTAGCCTACTAAAACTTCCAACGTACACAGCCTCTCCTGCTCAATCTGGCCAAAATTCAACACCGAAATTGCGAACGTCCAGCGATTGCTCCTACACTAAAGGTGCCAGCCCTGAAAGCTCTTGCTGGTCCTCATCTCCCACTGGTAACCTCTCAAACGAACCACAAACACTTGGGCTCTGAACTTGTTTAGCCTACTAAAACTTCCAACGTACACAGCCTCTCCTGCTCAATCTGGCCAAAATTCAACACCGAAATTGCGAACGTCCAGCGATTGCTCCTACACTAAAGGTGCCAGCCCTGAAAGCTCTTGCTGGTAGTCATCTCCCACTGGTAACCTCTCAAACGAACCACAAACACTTGGGCTCTGAACTTGTTTAGACACTTAAAGGTCCATACGTATCATCGCTTCCTTTCGTTAATTCACGTCAGAGCTCAACACCGAAATTGCGAACGTCCAGCGATTGCTCCTACACTAAAGGTGCCATCCCTGAAACCTCTTGCTGGTCCTCATCTCCCACTGGTAACCTCTCAAACGAACCACAAACACTTGGGCTCTGAACTTGTTTAGCCTACTAAAACTTCCAACGTACACAGCCTCTCCTGCTCAATCTGGCCAGAGCTCAACACCGAAATTGCGAACGTCCAGCGATTACTCCTACACTAAAGGTGCCAGCCCTGAAAGCTCTTGCTGGTCCTCATCTCCCACTGGTAACCTCTCAAACGAACCACAAACACTTGGGCTCTGAACTTGTTTAGCCTACTAAAACTTCCAACGTACACAGCCTCTCCTGCTCAATCTGGCCAAAATTCAACACCGAAATAGCGAACGTCCAGCGATTGCTCCTACACTAAAGGTGCCAGCCCTGAAAGCTCTTGCTGGTCCTCATCTCCCACTGGTAACCTCTCAAACGAACCACAAACACTTGTGCTCTGAACTTGTTTAGCCCACTAAAACTTCCAACGTACACAGCCTCTCCTGCTCAATCTGGCCAGAGCTCAACACCGAAATTGCGAACGTCCAGCGATTGCTCCTACACTAAAGGTGCCAGCCCTGAAAGCTCTTGCTGGTCCTCATCTCCCACTGGTAACCTCTCAAACGAACCACAAACACTTGGGCTCTGAACTTGTTTAGACACTCAAAGGTCCAGACGTGTCATCGCTTCCTTTCGCTAATTCACGTCAGAGCTCAACACCGAAATTGCGAACGTCCAGCGATTGCTCCTACACTAAAGGTGCCAGCCCTGAAAGCTCTTGCTGGTCCTCATCTCCCACTGGTAACCTCTCAAACGAACCACAAACACTTGGGCTCTGAACTTGTTTAGCCTACTAAAACTTCCAACGTACACAGCCTCTCCTGCTCAATCTGGCCAGAACTCAACACTGAAATTGTGAACGTCCAGCGATTGCTCCTACACTAAAGGTGCCAGCCCTGAAAGCTCTTGCTGGTCCTCATCTCCCACTGGTAACCTCTCAAACGAACCACAAACACTTGGGCTCTGAACTTGTTTAGACACTCAAAGGTCCAGACGTGTCATCGCTTCCTTTCGCTAATTCACATCAGAGCTCAACACCGAAATTGCGAACGTCCAGCGATTGCTCCTACACTAAAGGTGCCAGCCCTGAAAGCTCTTGCTGGTCCTCATCTCCCACTGGTAACCTCTCAAACGAACCACAAACACTTGGGCTCTGAACTTGTTTAGACACTTAAAGGTCCATACGTATCATCGCTTCCTTTCGTTAATTCACGTCAGAGCTCAACACCGAAATTGCGAACGTCCATCGATTGCTCCTACACTAAAGGTGCCAGCCCTGAAAGCTCTTGCTGGTCCTCATCTCCCACTGGTAACCTCTAAAACGAACAACAAACACTTGGGCTCTGAACTTGTTTAGGCTACTAAAACTTCCAACGTACACAGCCTCTCCTGCTCAATCTGGCCAGAGCTCAACACCGAAATTGCGAACGTCCAGCGATTGCTCCTACACTAAAGGTGCCAGCCCTGAAAGCTCTTGCTGGTCCTCATCTCCCACTGGTAACCTCTCAAACGGACCACAAACACTTGGGCTCTGAACTTGTTTAGCCTACTAAAACTTCCAACGTACACAGCCTCTCCTGCTCAATCTGGCCAAAATTCAACACCGAAATTGCGAACGTCCAGCGATTGCTCCTACACTAAAGGTGCCAGCCCTGAAAGCTCTTGCTGGTCCTCATCTCCCACTGGTAACCTCTCAAACGAACCACAAACACTTGGGCTCTGAACTTGTTTAGGCTACTAAAACTTCCAACGTACACAGCCTCTCCTGCTCAATCTGGCCAGAGCTCAACACCGAAATTGCGAACGTCCAGCGATTGCTCCTACACTAAATGTGCCAGCCCTGAAAGCTCTTGCTGGTCCTCATCTCCCACTGGTAACCTCTCAAACGAACCACAAACACTTGGCCTCTGAACTTGTTTAGCCTACTAAAACTTCCAACGTACACAGCCTCTCCTGCTCAATCTGGCCAAAATTCAACACCGAAATTGCGAACGTCCAGCGATTGCTCCTACACTAAAGGTGCCAGCCCTGAAAGCTCTTGCTGGTCCTCATCTCCCACTGGTAACCTCTCAAACGAACCACAAACACTTGGGCTCTGAACTTGTTTAGCCTACTAAAACTTCCAACGTACACAGCCTCTCCTGCTCAATCTGGCCAAAATTCAACACCGAAATTGCGAACGTCCAGCGATTGCTCCTACACTAAAGGTGCCAGCCCTGAAAGCTCTTGCTGGTAGTCATCTCCCACTGGTAACCTCTCAAACGAACCACAAACACTTGGGCTCTGAACTTGTTTAGACACTTAAAGGTCCATACGTATCATCGCTTCCTTTCGTTAATTCACGTCAGAGCTCAACACCGAAATTGCGAACGTCCAGCGATTGCTCCTACACTAAAGGTGCCATCCCTGAAACCTCTTGCTGGTCCTCATCTCCCACTGGTAACCTCTCAAACGAACCACAAACACTTGGGCTCTGAACTTGTTTAGCCTACTAAAACTTCCAACGTACACAGCCTCTCCTGCTCAATCTGGCCAGAGCTCAACACCGAAATTGCGAACGTCCAGCGATTACTCCTACACTAAAGGTGCCAGCCCTGAAAGCTCTTGCTGGTCCTCATCTCCCACTGGTAACCTCTCAAACGAACCACAAACACTTGGGCTCTGAACTTGTTTAGCCTACTAAAACTTCCAACGTACACAGCCTCTCCTGCTCAATCTGGCCAAAATTCAACACCGAAATAGCGAACGTCCAGCGATTGCTCCTACACTAAAGGTGCCAGCCCTGAAAGCTCTTGCTGGTCCTCATCTCCCACTGGTAACCTCTCAAACGAACCACAAACACTTGTGCTCTGAACTTGTTTAGCCTACTAAAACTTCCAACGTACACAGCCTCTCCTGCTCAATCTGGCCAGAGCTCAACACCGAAATTGCGAACGTCCAGCGATTGCTCCTACAGTAAAGGTGCCAGCCCTGAAAGCTCTTGCTGGTCCTCATCTCCCACTGGTAACCTCTCAAACGAACCACAAACACTTGGGCTCTGAACTTGTTTAGACACTCAAAGGTCCAGACGTGTCATCGCTTCCTTTCGTTAATTCACGTCAGAGCTCAACACCGAAATTGCGAACGTCCATCGATTGCTCCTACACTAAAGGTGCCAGCCCTGAAAGCTCTTGCTGGTCCTCATCTCCCACTCGTAACCTCTAAAACGAACAACAAACACTTGGCCTCAGAACTTGTTTAGCCTACTAAAACTTCCAACGTACACAGCCTCTCCTGCTCAATCTGGCCAAAATTCAACACCGAAATAGCGAACGTCCAGCGATTGCTCCTACACTAAAGGTGCCAGCCCTGAAAGCTCTTGCTGGTCCTCATCTCCCACTGGTAACCTCTCAAACGAACCACAAACACTTGGGCTCTGAACTTGTTTAGCCTACTAAAACTTCCAACGTACACAGCCTCTCCTGCTCAATCTGGCCAGAGCTCAACACCGAAATTGCGAACGTCCAGCGATTGCTCCTACAGTAAAGGTGCCAGCCCTGAAAGCTCTTGCTGGTCCTCATCTCCCACTGGTAACCTCTCAAACGAACCACAAACACTGGGGCTCTGAACTTGTTTAGCCTACTAAAACTTCCAACGTACAGAGCCTCTCCTGCTCAATCTGGCCAAAATTCAACACCGAAATTGCGAACGTCCAGCGATTGCTCCTACACTAAAGGTGCCAGCCCTGAAAGCTCTTGCTGGTAGTCATCTCCCACTGGTAACCTCTCAAACGAACCACAAACACTTGGGCTCTGAACTTGTTTAGACACTTAAAGGTCCATACGTATCATCGCTTCCTTTCGTTAATTCACGTCAGAGCTCAACACCGAAATTGCGAACGTCCAGCGATTGCTCCTACACTAAAGGTGCCAGCCCTGAAAGCTCTTGCTGGTCCTCATCTCCCACTGGTAACCTCTCAAACGAACCACAAACACTTGTGCTCTGAACTTGTTTAGCCTACTAAAACTTCCAACGTACACAGCCTCTCCTGCTCAATCTGGCCAGAGCTCAACACCGAAATTGCGAAAGTCCAGCGATTGCTCCTACACTAAAGGTGCCAGCCCTGAAAGCTCTTGCTGGTCCTCATCTCCCACTGGTAACCTCTCAAACGAACCACAAACACTTGGGCTCTCAACTTGTTTAGCCTACTAAAACTTCCAACGTACACAGCCTCTCCTGCTCAATCTGGCCAAAATTCAACACCGAAATAGCGAACGTCCAGCGATTGCTCCTACACTAAAGGTGCCAGCCCTGAAAGCTCTTGCTGGTCCTCATCTCCCACTGGTAACCTCTCAAACGAACCACAAACACTTGTGCTCTGAACTTGTTTAGCCTACTAAAACTTCCAACGTACACAGCCTCTCCTGCTCAATCTGGCCAGAGCTCAACACCGAAATTGCGAACGTCCAGCGATTGCTCCTACAGTAAAGGTGCCAGCCCTGAAAGCTCTTGCTGGTCCTCATCTCCCACTGGTAACCTCTCAAACGAACCACAAACACTTGGGCTCTGAACTTGTTTAGACACTCAAAGGTCCAGACGTGTCATCGCTTCCTTTCGTTAATTCACGTCAGAGCTCAACACCGAAATTGCGAACGTCCATCGATTGCTCCTACACTAAAGGTGCCAGCCCTGAAAGCTCTTGCTGGTCCTCATCTCCCACTCGTAACCTCTAAAACGAACAACAAACACTTGGCCTCAGAACTTGTTTAGCCTACTAAAACTTCCAACGTACACAGCCTCTCCTGCTCAATCTGGCCAAAATTCAACACCGAAATAGCGAACGTCCAGCGATTGCTCCTACACTAAAGGTGCCAGCCCTGAAAGCTCTTGCTGGTCCTCATCTCCCACTGGTAACCTCTCAAACGAACCACAAACACTTGTGCTCTGAACTTGTTTAGCCTACTAAAACTTCCAACGTACACAGCCTCTCCTGCTCAATCTGGCCAGAGCTCAACACCGAAATTGCGAACGTCCAGCGATTGCTCCTACAGTAAAGGTGCCAGCCCTGAAAGCTCTTGCTGGTCCTCATCTCCCACTGGTAACCTCTCAAACGAACCACAAACACTTGGGCTCTGAACTTGTTTAGACACTTAAAGGTCCAGACGTGTCATCGCTTCCTTTCGTTAATTCACGTCAGAGCTCAACACCGAAATTGCGAACGTCCATCGATTGCTCCTACACTAAAGGTGCCAGCCCTGAAAGCTCTTGCTGGTCCTCATCTCCCACTGGTAACCTCTAAAACGAACAACAAACACTTGGCCTCAGAACTTGTTTAGCCTACTAAAACTTCCAACGTACAGAGCCTCTCCTGCTCAATCTGGCCAAAATTCAACACCGAAATTGCGAACGTCCAGCGATTGCTCCTACACTAAAGGTGCCAGCCCTGAAAGCTCTTGCTGGTAGTCATCTCCCACTGGTAACCTCTCAAACGAACCACAAACACTTGGGCTCTGAACTTGTTTAGACACTCTAAGGTCCAGACGTATCATCGCTTCCTTTCGCTAATTCACGTCAGAGCTCAACACCGAAATTGCGAACGTCCATCGATTGCTCCTACACTAAAGGTGCCAGCCCTGAAAGCTCTTGCTGGTCCTCATCTCCCACTGGTAACCTCTCAAACGAACCACAAACACTTGTGCTCTGAACTTGTTTAGCCTACTAAAACTTCCAACGTACACAGCCTCTCCTGCTCAATCTGGCCAGAGCTCAACACCGAAATTGCGAACGTCCAGCGATTGCTCCTACAGTAAAGGTGCCAGCCCTGAAAGCTCTTGCTGGTCCTCATCTCCCACTGGTAACCTCTCAAACGAACCACAAACACTTGGGCTCTGAACTTGTTTAGACACTTAAAGGTCCAGACGTGTCATCGCTTCCTTTCGTTAATTCACGTCAGAGCTCAACACCGAAATTGCGAACGTCCATCGATTGCTCCTACACTAAAGGTGCCAGCCCTGAAAGCTCTTGCTGGTCCTCATCTCCCACTGGTAACCTCTAAAACGAACAACAAACACTTGGCCTCAGAACTTGTTTAGCCTACTAAAACTTCCAACGTACACAGCCTCTCCTGCTCAATCTGGCCAAAATTCAACACCGAAATAGCGAACGTCCAGCGATTGCTCCTACACTAAAGGTGCCAGCCCTGAAAGCTCTTGCTGGCCCTCATCTCCCACTGGTAACCTCTCAAACGAACCACAAACACTTGTGCTCTGAACTTGTTTAGCCTACTAAAACTTCCAATGTACACAGCCTCTCCTGCTCAATCTGGCCAGAGCTCAACACCGAAATTGCGAACGTCCAGCGATTGCTCCTACACTAAAGGTGCCAGCCCTGAAAGCTCTTGCTGGTCCTCATCTCCCACTGGTAACCTCTCAAACGAACCACAAACACTTGGGCTCTGAACTTGTTTAGACACTTAAAGGTCCAGACGTGTCATCGCTTCCTTTCGTTAATTCACGTCAGAGCTCAACACCGAAATTGCGAACGTCCATCGATTGCTCCTACACTAAAGGTGCCAGCCCTGAAAGCTCTTGCTGGTCCTCATCTCCCACTGGTAACCTCTAAAACGAACAACAAACACTTGGCCTCAGAACTTGTTTAGCCTACTAAAACTTCCAACGTACACAGCCTCTCCTGCTCAATCTGGCCAAAATTCAACACCGAAATTGCGAACGTCCAGCGATTGCTCCTACACTAAAGGTGCCAGCCCTGAAAGCTCTTGCTGGTAGTCATCTCCCACTGGTAACCTCTCAAACGAACCACAAACACTTGGGCTCTGAACTTGTTTAGACACTCTAAGGTCCAGACGTATCATCGCTTCCTTTCGCTAATTCACGTCAGAGCTCAACACCGAAATTGCGAACGTCCATCGATTGCTCCTACACTAAAGGTGCCAGCCCTGAAAGCTCTTGCTGGTCCTCATCTCGCACTGGTAACCTCTCAAACGAACCACAAACACTTGGGCTCTCAACTTGTTTAGCCTACTAAAACTTCCAACGTACACAGCCTCTCCTGCTCAATCTGGCCAAAATTCAACACCGAAATTGCGAACGTCCAGCGATTGCTCCTACACTAAAGGTGCCAGCCCTGAAAGCTCTTGCTGGTCCTCATCTCCCACTGGTAACCTCTCAAACGAACCACAAACACTTGGGCTCTGAACTTGTTTAGACACTTAAAGGTCCATACGTATCATCGCTTCCTTTCTTTAATTCACGTCAGAGCTCAACACCGAAATTGCGAACGTCCAGGGATTGCTCCTACACTAAAGGTGCCAGCCCTGAAAGCTCTTGCTGGTCCTCATCTCCCACTGGTAACCTCTCAAACGAACCACAAACACTTGTGCTCTGAACTTGTTTAGGCTACTAAAACTTCCAACGTACACAGCCTCTCCTGCTCAATCTGGCCAGAGCTCAACACCGACATTGCGAACGTCCAGCGATTGCTCCTACACTAAAGGTGCCAGCCCTGAAAGCTCTTGCTGGTCCTCATCTCCCACTGGTAACCTCTCAAACGAACCACAAACACTTGGGCTCTGAACTTGTTTAGCCTACTAAAACTTCCAACGTACACAGCCTCTCCTGCTCAATCTGGACAAAAATTCAACACCGAAATAGCGAACGTCCAGCGATTGCTCCTACACTAAAGGTGCCAGCCCTGAAAGCTCTTGCTGGTCCTCATCTCCCACTGGTAACCTCTCAAACGAACCACAAACACTTGTGCTCTGAACTTGTTTAGCCTACTAAAACTTCCAACGTACACAGCCTCTCCTGCTCAATCTGGCCAGAACTCAACACCGAAATTGCGAACGTCCAGCGATTGCTCCTACACTAAAGGTGCCAGCCCTGAAAGCTCTTGCTGGTCCTCATCTCCCACTGGTAACCTCTAAAACGAACAACAAACACTTGGCCTCAGAACTTGTTTAGCCTACTAAAACTTCCAACGTACACAGCCTCTCCTGCTCAATCTGGCCAGAGCTCAACACCGAAATTGCGAACGTCCAGCGATTGCTCCTACACTAAAGGTGCCAGCCCTGAAAGCTCTTGCTGGTAGTCATCTCCCACTGGTAACCTCTCAAACGAACCACAAACACTTGGGCTCTGAACTTGTTTAGACACTCTAAGGTCCAGACGTATCATCGCTTCCTTTCGCTAATTCACGTCAGAGCTCAACACCGAAATTGCGAACGTCCATCGATTGCTCCTACACTAAAGGTGCCAGCCCTGAAAGCTCTTGCTGGTCCTCATCTCCCACTGGTAACCTCTCAAACGAACCACAAACACTTGGCCTCTGAACTTGTTTAGCCTACTAAAACTTCCAACATACACAGCCTCTCCTGCTCAATCTGGCCAAAATTCAACACCGAAATTGCGAACGTCCAGGGATTGCTCCTACACTAAAGGTGCCAGCGCTGAAAGCTCTTGCTGGTCCTCATCTCCCACTGGTAACCTCTCAAACGAACCACAAACACTTGGCCTCTGAACTTGTTTAGACACTCAAAGGTCCAGACGTCTCATCGCTTCCTTTCGCTAATTCACGTCAGAGCTCAACACCGAAATTGCGAACGTCCAGCGATTGCTCCTACACTAAAGGTGCCAGCCCTGAAAGCTCTTGCTGGTCCTCATCTCCCACTGGTAACCTCTCAAACGAACCACAAACACTTGGGCTCTGAACTTGTTTAGCCTACTAAACCAACGTACACAGCCTCTCCTGCTCAATCTGGCCAGAGCTCAACACCGAAATTGCGAACGTCCAGCGATTGCTCCTACAGTAAAGGTGCCAGCCCTGAAAGCTCTTGCTGGTCCTCATCTCCCACTGGTAACCTCTCAAACGAACCACAAACACTTGGGCTCTGAACTTGTTTAGACACTCTAAGGTCCAGACGTATCATCGCTTCCTTTCGCTAATTCACGTCAGAGCTCAACACCGAAATTGCGAACGTCCATCGATTGCTCCTACACTAAAGGTGCCAGCCCTGAAAGCTCTTGCTGGTCCTCATCTCCCACTGGTAACCTCTCAAACGAACCACAAACACTTGTGCTCTGAACTTGTTTAGCCTACTAAACTTCCAACGTACACAGCCTCTCCTGCTCAATCTGGCCAGAGCTCAACACCGAAATTGCGAACGTCCAGCGATTGCTCCTACAGTAAAGGTGCCAGCCCTGAAAGCTCTTGCTGGTCCTCATCTCCCACTGGTAACCTCTCAAACGAACCACAAACACTTGGGCTCTGAACTTGTTTAGACACTTAAAGGTCCAGACGTGTCATCGCTTCCTTTCGTTAATTCACGTCAGAGCTCAACACCGAAATTGCGAACGTCCATCGATTGCTCCTACACTAAAGGTGCCAGCCCTGAAAGCTCTTGCTGGTCCTCATCTCCCACTGGTAACCTCTAAAACGAACAACAAACACTTGGCCTCAGAACTTGTTTAGCCTACTAAAACTTCCAACGTACACAGCCTCTCCTGCTCAATCTGGCCAAAATTCAACACCGAAATAGCGAACGTCCAGCGATTGCTCCTACACTAAAGGTGCAGCCCTGAAAGCTCTTGCTGGCCCTCATCTCCCACTGGTAACCTCTCAAACGAACCACAAACACTTGTGCTCTGAACTTGTTTAGCCTACTAAAACTTCCAACGTACACAGCCTCTCCTGCTCAATCTGGCCAGAGCTCAACACCGAAATTGCGAACGTCCAGCGATTGCTCCTACACTAAAGGTGCCAGCCCTGAAAGCTCTTGCTGGTCCTCATCTCCCACTGGTAACCTCTCAAACGAACCACAAACACTTGGGCTCTGAACTTGTTTAGACACTTAAAGGTCCAGACGTGTCATCGCTTCCTTTCGTTAATTCACGTCAGAGCTCAACACCGAAATTGCGAACGTCCATCGATTGCTCCTACACTAAAGGTGCCAGCCCTGAAAGCTCTTGCTGGTCCTCATCTCCCACTGGTAACCTCTAAAACGAACAACAAACACTTGGCCTCAGAACTTGTTTAGCCTACTAAAACTTCAACGTACACAGCCTCTCCTGCTCAATCTGGCCAAAATTCAACACCGAAATTGCGAACGTCCAGCGATTGCTCCTACACTAAAGGTGCCAGCCCTGAAAGCTCTTGCTGGTAGTCATCTCCCACTGGTAACCTCTCAAACGAACCACAAACACTTGGGCTCTGAACTTGTTTAGACACTCAAAGGTCCAGACGTATCATCGCTTCCTTTCGCTAATTCACGTCAAGAGCTCAACACCGAAATTGCGAACGTCCATCGATTGCTCCTACACTAAAGGTGCCAGCCCTGAAAGCTCTTGCTGGTCCTCATCTCGCACTGGTAACCTCTCAAACGAACCACAAACACTTGGGCTCTCAACTTGTTTAGCCTACTAAAACTTCCAACGTACACAGCCTCTCCTGCTCAATCTGGCCAAAAATTCAACACCGAAATTGCGAACGTCCAGCGATTGCTCCTACACTAAAGGTGCCAGCCCTGAAAGCTCTTGCTGGTCCTCATCTCCCACTGGTAACCTCTCAAACGAACCACAAACACTTGGGCTCTGAACTTGTTTAGACACTTAAAGGTCCATACGTATCATCGCTTCCTTTCTTTAATTCACGTCAGAGCTCAACACCGAAATTGCGAACGTCCAGGGATTGCTCCTACACTAAAGGTGCCAGCCCTGAAAGCTCTTGCTGGTCCTCATCTCCACTGGTAACCTCTCAAACGAACCACAAACACTTGTGCTCTGAACTTGTTTAGGCTACTAAAACTTCCAACGTACACAGCCTCTCCTGCTCAATCTGGCCAGAGCTCAACACCGACATTGCGAACGTCCAGCGATTGCTCCTACACTAAAGGTGCCAGCCCTGAAAGCTCTTGCTGGTCCTCATCTCCCACTGGTAACCTCTCAAACGAACCACAAACACTTGGGCTCTGAACTTGTTTAGCCTACTAAAACTTCCAACGTACACAGCCTCTCCTGCTCAATCTGGACAAAATTCAACACCGAAATAGCGAACGTCCAGCGATTGCTCCTACACTAAAGGTGCCAGCCCTGAAAGCTCTTGCTGGTCCTCATCTCCCACTGGTAACCTCTCAAACGAACCACAAACACTTGTGCTCTGAACTTGTTTAGCCTACTAAAACTTCCAACGTACACAGCCTCTCCTGCTCAATCTGGCCAGAACTCAACACCGAAATTGCGAACGTCCAGCGATTGCTCCTACACTAAAGGTGCCAGCCCTGAAAGCTCTTGCTGGTCCTCATCTCCCACTGGTAACCTCTAAAACGAACAACAAACACTTGGCCTCAGAACTTGTTTAGCCTACTAAAACTTCCAACGTACACAGCCTCTCCTGCTCAATCTGGCCAGAGCTCAACACCGAAATTGCGAACGTCCAGCGATTGCTCCTACACTAAAGGTGCCAGCCCTGAAAGCTCTTGCTGGTAGTCATCTCCCACTGGTAACCTCTCAAACGAACCACAAACACTTGGGCTCTGAACTTGTTTAGACACTCTAAGGTCCAGACGTATCATCGCTTCCTTTCGCTAATTCACGTCAGAGCTCAACACCGAAATTGCGAACGTCCATCGATTGCTCCTACACTAAAGGTGCCAGCCCTGAAAGCTCTTGCTGGTCCTCATCTCCCACTGGTAACCTCTCAAACGAACCACAAACACTTGGCCTCTGAACTTGTTTAGCCTACTAAAACTTCCAACATACACAGCCTCTCCTGCTCAATCTGGCCAAAATTCAACACCGAAATTGCGAACGTCCAGGGATTGCTCCTACACTAAAGGTGCCAGCGCTGAAAGCTCTTGCTGGTCCTCATCTCCCACTGGTAACCTCTCAAACGAACCACAAACACTTGGCCTCTGAACTTGTTTAGACACTCAAAGGTCCAGACGTCTCATCGCTTCCTTTCGCTAATTCACGTCAGAGCTCAACACCGAAATTGCGAACGTCCAGCGATTGCTCCTACACTAAAGGTGCCAGCCCTGAAAGCTCTTGCTGGTCCTCATCTCCCACTGGTAACCTCTCAAACGAACCACAAACACTTGGGCTCTGAACTTGTTTAGCCTACTAAAACTTCCAACGTACACAGCCTCTCCTGCTCAATCTGGCCAGAACTCAACACTGAAATTGTGAACGTCCAGCGATTGCTCCTACACTAAAGGTGCCAGCCCTGAAAGCTCTTGCTGGTCCTCATCTCCCACTGGTAACCTCTCAAACGAACCACAAACACTTGGGCTCTGAACTTGTTTAGACACTCAAAGGTCCAGACGTGTCATCGCTTCCTTTCGCTAATTCACAACAGAGCTCAACACCGAAATTGCGAACGTCCAGCGATTGCTCCTACACTAAAGGTGCCAGCCCTGAAAGCTCTTGCTGGTCCTCATCTCCCACTGGTAACCTCTCAAACGAACCACAAACACTTGGGCTCTGAACTTGTTTAGACACTTAAAGGTCCATACGTATCATCGCTTCCTTTCGTTAATTCACGTCAGAGCTCAACACCGAAATTGCGAACGTCCATCGATTGCTCCTACACTAAAGGTGCCAGCCCTGAAAGCTCTTGCTGGTCCTCATCTCCCACTGGTAACCTCTCAAACGAACCACAAACACTTGGGCTCTGAACTTGTTTAGGCTACTAAAACTTCCAACGTACACAGCCTCTCCTGCTCAATCTGGCCAGAGCTCAACACCGAAATTGCGAACGTCCAGCGATTGCTCCTACACTAAAGGTGCCAGCCCTGAAAGCTCTTGCTGGTCCTCATCTCCCACTGGTAACCTCTCAAACGAACCACAAACACTTGGCCTCTGAACTTGTTTAGCCTACTAAAACTTCCAACGTACACAGCCTCTCCTGCTCAATCTGGCCAGAGCTCAACACCGAAATTGCGAACGTCCAGCGATTGCTCCTACACTAAAGGTGCCAGCCCTGAAAGCTCTTGCTGGTCCTCATCTCCCACTGGTAACCTCTCAAACGAACCACAAACACTTGGGCTCTGAACTTGTTTAGGCTACTAAAACTTCCAACGTACACAGCCTCTCCTGCTCAATCTGGCCAGAGCTCAACACCGAAATTGCGAACGTCCAGCGATTGCTCCTACACTAAAGGTGCCAGCCCTGAAAGCTCTTGCTGGTCCTCATCTCCCACTGGTAACCTCTCAAACGAACCACAAACACTTGGGCTCTCAACTTGTTTAGACACTCAAAGGTCCAGACGTGTCATCGCTTCCTTTCGCTAATTCACGTCAGAGCTCGAACACCGAAATTGCGAACGTCCAGCGATTGCTCCTACACTAAAGGTGCCAGCCCTGAAAGCTCTTGATGGTCCTCATCTCCCACTGGTAACCTCTCAAACGAACCACAAACACTTGGGCTCTGAACTTGTTTAGACACTTAAAGGTCCAGACGTATCATCGCTTCCTTTCGTTAATTCACGTCAGAGCTCAACACCGAAATTGCGAACGTCCAGCTATTGCTCCTACACTAAAGGTGCCAGCCCTGAAAGCTCTTGCTGGTCCTCATCTCCCACTGGTAACCTCTAAAACGAACAACAAACACTTGTGCTCTGAACTTGTTTAGCCTACTAAAACTTCCAACGTACACAGCCTCTCCTGCTCAATCTGGCCAGAGCTCAACACCGAAATTGCGAACGTTCCAGCGATTGCTCCTACACTAAAGGTGCCAGCCCTGAAAGCTCTTGCTGGTCCTCATCTCCCACTGGTAACCTCTCAAACGAACCACAAACACTTGGGCTCTGAACTTGTTTAGCCTACTAAAACTTCCAACGTACACAGCCTCTCCTGCTCAATCTGGCCAAAATTCAACACCGAAATTGCGAACGTCCAGCGATTGCTCCTACACTAAAGGTGCCAGCCCTGAAAGCTCTTGCTGGTAGTCATCTCCACTGGTAACATCTCACACGAACCACAAACACTTGGGCTCTGAACTTGTTTAGACACTCAAAGGTCCAGACGTATCATCGCTTCCTTTCGCTAATTCACGTCAGAGCTCAACACCGAAATTGCGAACGTCCAGCGATTGCTCCTACACTAAAGGTGCCAGCCCTGAAAGCTCTTGCTGGTCCTCATCTCCCACTGGTAACCTCTCAAACGAACCACAAACACTTGGCCTCTGAACTTGTTTAGGCTACTAAAACTTCCACGTACACAGCCTCTCCTGCTCAATCTGGCCAGAGCTCAATACCGAAATTGCGAACGTCCAGCGATTGCTCCTACACTAAAGGTGCCAGCCCTGAAAGCTCTTGCTGGTCCTCATCTCCCACTGGTAACCTCTCAAACGAACCACAAACACTTGGGCTCTGAACTAGTTTAGCCTACTAAAACTTCCAACGTACACAGCCTCTCCTGCTCAATCTGGCCAAAATTCAACACCGAAATAGCGAACGTCCAGCGATTGCTCCTACACTAAAGGTGCCAGCCCTGAAAGCTCTTGCTGGTCCTCATCTCCCACTGGTAACCTCTCAAACGAACCACAAACACTTGTGCTCTGAAATTGTTTAGCCTACTAAAACTTCCAACGTACACAGCCTCTCCTGCTCAATCTGGCCAGAGCTCAACACCGAAATTGAGAACGTCCAGCGATTGCTCCTACACTAAAGGTGCCAGCCCTGAAAGCTCTTGCTGGTCCTCATCTCCCACTGGTAACCTCTCAAACGAACCACAAACACTTGGGCTCTGAACTTGTTTAGACACTTAAAGGTCCAGACGTGTCATCGCTTCCTTTCGTTAATTCACGTCAGAGCTCAACACCGAAATTGCGAACGTCCAGCGATTGCTCCTACACTAAAGGTGCCAGCCCTGAAAGCTCTTGCTGGTCCTCATCTCCCACTGGTAACCTCTAAAACGAACAACAAACACTTGGCCTCAGAACTTGTTTAGCCTACTAAAACTTCCAACGTACACAGCCTCTCCTGCTCAATCTGGCCAGAGCTCAACACCGAAATTGCGCACGTCCAGCCATTGCTCCTACACTAAAGGTGCCAGCCCTGAAAGCTCTTGCTGGTCCTCATCTCCCACTGGTAACCTCTCAAACGAACCACAAACACTTGGGCTCTGAACTTGTTTAGGCTACTAAAACTTCCAACGTACACAGCCTCTCCTGCTCAATCTGGCCAAAATTCAACACCGAAATTGCGAACGTCCAGCGATTGCTCCTACACTAAAGGTGCCAGCCCTGAAAGCTCTTGCTGGTAGTCATCTCCCACTGGTAACCTCTCAAACGAACCACAAACACTTGGGCTCTGAACTTGTTTAGACACTCAAAGGTCCAGACGTATCATCGCTTCCTTTCGCTAATTCACGTCAGAGCTCAACACCGAAATTGCGAACGTCCAGCGATTGCTCCTACACTAAAGGTGCCAGCCCTGAAAGCTCTTGCTGGTCCTCATCTCCCACTGGTAACCTCTCAAACGAACCACAAACACTTGGGCTCTGAACTTGTTTAGACACTTAAAGGTCCATACGTATCATCGCTTCCTTTCGTTAATTCACGTCAGAACTCAACACCGAAATTGCGAACGTCCATCGATTGCTCCTACACTAAAGGTGCCAGCCCTGAAGCTCTTGCTGGTCCTCATCTCCCACTGGTAACCTCTAAACGAACAACAAACACTTGGGCTCTGAACTTGTTTAGGCTACTAAAACTTCCAACGTACACAGCCTCTCCTGCTCAATCTGGCCAGAGCTCAACACCGAGAAATTGCGAACGTCCAGCGATTGCTCCTACACTAAAGGTGCCAGCCTGAAAGCTCTTGCTGGTCCTCATCTCCCACTGGTAACCTCTCAAACGAACCACAAACACTTGGGCTCTGAACTTGTTTAGCCTACTAAAACTTCCAACGTACACAGCCTCTCCTGCTCAATCTGGCCAAAATTCAACACCGAAATTGCGAACGTCCAGCGATTGCTCCTACACTAAAGGTGCCAGCCCTGAAAGCTCTTGCTGGTCCTCATCTCCCACTGGTAACCTCTCAAACGAACCACAAACACTTGGGCTCTGAACTTGTTTAGCCTACTAAAACTTCCAACGTACACAGCCTCTCCTGCTCAATCTGGCCCAAATTCAACACCGAAATTGCGAACGTCCAGCGATTGCTCCTACACTAAAGGTGCCAGCCCTGAAAGCTCTTGCTGGTCCTCATCTCCCACTGGTAACCTCTCAAACGAACCACAAACACTTGGGCTCTGAACTTGTTTAGACACTCAAAGGTCCAGACGTGTCATCGCTTCCTTTCGCTAATTCACGTCAGAGCTCAACACCGAAATTGCGAACGTCCAGCGATTGCTCCTACACTAAAGGTGCCAGCCCTGAAAGCTCTTGATGGTCCTCATCTCCCACTATGGTAACCTCTCAAACGAACCACAAACACTTGGCCTCTGAACTTGTTTAGACACTTAAAGGTCCAGACGTATCATCGCTTCCTTTCGTTAATTCACGTCAGAGCTCAACACCGAAATTGCGAACGTCCAGCTATTGCTCCTACACTAAAGGTGCCAGCCCTGAAAGCTCTTGCTGGTCCTCATCTCCCACTGGTAACCTCTAAAACGAACAACAAACACTTGGGCTCTGAACTTGTTTAGGCTACTAAAACTTCCAACGTACACAGCCTCTCCTGCTCAATCTGGCCAGAGCTCAACACCGAAATTGCGAACGTCCAGCGATTGCTCCTACACTAAAGGTGCCAGCCCTGAAAGCTCTTGCTGGTCCTCATCTCCCACTGGTAACCTCTCAAACGAACCACAAACACTTGTGCTCTGAACTTGTTTAGGCTACTAAAACTTCCAACGTACACAGCCTCTCCTGCTCAATCTGGCCAGAGCTCAACACCGAAATTGCGAACGTCCAGCGATTGCTCCTACACTAAAGGTGCCAGCCCTGAAAGCTCTTGCTGGTCCTCATCTCCCACTGGTAACCTCTCAAACGAACCACAAACACTTGGGCTCTGAACTTGTTTAGCCTACTAAAACTTCCAACGTACACAGCCTCTCCTGCTCAATCTGGCCAAAATTCAACACCGAAATAGCGAACGTCCAGGGATTGCTCCTACACTAAAGGTGCCAGCCCTGAAAGCTCTTGCTGGTCCTCATCTCCACTGGTAACCTCTCAAACGAACCACAAACACTTGGCCTCTGAACTTGTTTAGCCTACTAAAACTTCCAACGTACACAGCCTCTCCTGCTCAATCTGGCCAGAGCTCAACACCGAAATTGCGAACGTCCAGCGATTGCTCCTACACTAAAGGTGCCAGCCCTGAAAGCTCTTGCTGGTCCTCATCTCCCACTGGTAACCTCTCAAACGAACCACAAACACTTGGGCTCTCAACTTGTTTAGACACTTAAAGGTCCAGACGTGTCATCGCTTCCTTTCGTTAATTCACGTCAGAGCTCAACACCGAAATTGCGAACGTCCATCGATTGCTCCTACACTAAAGGTGCCAGCCCTGAAAGCTCTTGCTGGTCCTCATCTCCCACTGGTAACCTCTAAAACGAACAACAAACACTTGGCCTCAGAACTTTTTTAGCCTACTAAAACTTCCAACGTACACAGCCTCTCCTGCTCAATCTGGCCAAAATTCAACACCGAAATTGCGAACGTCCAGCGATTGCTCCTACACTAAAGGTGCCAGCCCTGAAAGCTCTTGCTGGTAGTCATCTCCCACTGGTAACCTCTCAAACGAACCACAAACACTTGGGCTCTGAACTTGTTTAGACACTTAAAGGTCCAGACGTGTCATCGCTTCCTTTCGCTAATTCACGTCAGAGCTCAACACCGAAATTGCGAACGTCCATCGATTGCTCCTACACTAAAGGTGCCAGCCCTGAAAGCTCTTGCTGGTCCTCATCTCCCACTGGTAACCTCTCAAACGAACCACAAACACTTGGGCTCTGAACTTGTTTAGCCTACTAAAACTTCCAACGTACACAGCCTCTCCTGCTCAATCTGGCCAGAACTCAACACTGAAATTGTGAACGTCCAGCGATTGCTCCTACACTAAAGGTGCCAGCCCTGAAAGCTCTTGCTGGTCCTCATCTCCCACTGGTAACCTCTCAAACGAACCACAAACACTTGGGCTCTGAACTTGTTTAGACACTCAAAGGTCCAGACGTGTCATCGCTTCCTTTCGCTAATTCACAACAGAGCTCAACACCGAAATTGCGAACGTCCAGCGATTGCTCCTACACTAAAGGTGCCAGCCCTGAAAGCTCTTGCTGGTCCTCATCTCCCACTGGTAACCTCTCAAACGAACCACAAACACTTGGGCTCTCAACTTGTTTAGACACTTAAAGGTCCATACGTATCATCGCTTCCTTTCGTTAATTCACGTCAGAGCTCAACACCGAAATTGCGAACGTCCATCGATTGCTCCTACACTAAAGGTGCCAGCCCTGAAAGCTCTTGCTGGTCCTCATCTCCCACTGGTAACCTCTCAAACGAACCACAAACACTTGGGCTCTGAACTTGTTTAGGCTACTAAAACTTCCAACGTACACAGCCTCTCCTGCTCAATCTGGCCAGAGCTCAACACCGAAATTGCGAACGTCCAGGGATTGCTCCTACACTAAAGGTGCCAGCCCTGAAAGCTCTTGCTGGTCCTCATCTCCCACTGGTAAGCTCTCAAACGAACCACAAACACTTGGGCTCTGAACTTGTTTAGCCTACTAAAACTTCCAACGTACACAGCCTCTCCTGCTCAATCTGGCCAAAATTCAACACCGAAATTGCGAACGTCCAGCGATTGCTCCTACACTAAAGGTGCCAGCCCTGAAAGTTCTTGCTGGTCCTCATCTCCCACTGGTAACCTCTCAAACGAACCACAAACACTTGGGCTCTCAACTTGTTTAGGCTACTAAAACTTCCAACGTACACAGCCTCTCCTGCTCAATCTGGCCAGAGCTCAACACCGAAATTGCGAACGTCCAGCGATTGCTCCTACACTAAAGGTGCCAGCCCTGAAAGCTCTTGCTGGTCCTCATCTCCCACTGGTAACCTCTCAAACGAACCACAAACACTTGGGCTCTGAACTTGTTTAGACACTCAAAGGTCCAGACGTGTCATCGCTTCCTTTCGCTAATTCACGTCAGAGCTCGAACACCGAAATTGCGAACGTCCAGCGATTGCTCCTACACTAAAGGTGCCAGCCCTGAAAGCTCTTGCTGGTCCTCATCTCCCACTGGTAACCTCTCAAACGAACCACAAACACTTGGGCTCTGAACTTGTTTAGACACTTAAAGGTCCATACGTATCATCGCTTCCTTTCGTTAATTCACGTCAGAGCTCAACACCGAAATTGCGAACGTCCAGCTATTGCTCCTACACTAAAGGTGCCAGCCCTGAAAGCTCTTGCTGGTCCTCATCTCCCACTGGTAACCTCTAAAACGAACAACAAACACTTGGGCTCTGAACTTGTTTAGCCTACTAAAACTTCCAACGTACACAGCCTCTCCTGCTCAATCTGGCCAGAGCTCAACAGCGAAATTGCGAACGTCCAGCGATTGCTCCTACACTAAAGGTGCCAGCCCTGAAAGCTCTTGCTGGTCCTCATCTCCCACTGGTAACCTCTCAAACGAACCACAAACACTTGGCCTCAGAACTTGTTTAGCCTACTAAAACTTCCAACGTACACAGCCTCTCCTGCTCAATCTGGCCAAAATTCAACACCGAAATTGCGAACGTCCAGCGATTGCTCCTACACTAAAGGTGCCAGCCCTGAAAGCTCTTGCTGGTAGTCATCTCCCACTGGTAACATCTCACACGAACCACAAACACTTGGGCTCTGAACTTGTTTAGACACTCAAAGGTCCAGACGTATCATCGCTTCCTTTCGCTAATTCACGTCAGAGCTCAACACCGAAATTGCGAACGTCCAGCGATTGCTCCTACACTAAAGGTGCTAGCCCTGAAAGCTCTTGCTGGTCCTCATCTCCCACTGGTAACTTCTCAAACGAACCACAAACACTTGGCCTCTGAACTTGTTTAGGCTACTAAAACTTCCAACGTACACAGCCTCTCCTGCTCAATCTGGCCAGAGCTCAACACCGAAATTGCGAACGTCCAGCAATTGCTCCTACACTAAAGGTGCCAGCCCTGAAAGCTCTTGCTGGTCCTCATCTCCCACTGGTAACCTCTCAAACGAACCACAAACACTTGGGCTCTGAACTAGTTTAGCCTACTAAAACTTCCAACGTACACAGCCTCTCCTGCTCAATCTGGCCAAAATTCAACACCGAAATAGCGAACGTCCAGGGATTGCTCCTACACTAAAGGTGCCAGCCCTGAAAGCTCTTGCTGGTCCTCATCTCCCACTGGTAACCTCTCAAACGAACCACAAACACTTGTGCTCTGAAATTGTTTAGCCTACTAAAACTTCCAACGTACACAGCCTCTCCTGCTCAATCTGGCCAGAGCTCAACACCGAAATTGCGAACGTCCAGCGATTGCTCCTACACTAAAGGTGCCAGCCCTGAAAGCTCTTGCTGGTCCTCATCTCCCACTGGTAACCTCTCAAACGAACCACAAACACTTGGCCTCTGAACTTGTTTAGCCTAGTAAAACTTCCAACGTACACAGCCTCTCCTGCTCAATCTGGCCAAAATTCAACACCGAAATTGCGAACGTCCAGCGATTGCTCCTACACTAAAGGTGCCAGCCCTGAAAGCTCTTGCTGGTAGTCATCTCCCACTGGTAACCTCTCAAACGAACCACAAACACTTGGGCTCTGAACTTGTTTAGACACTCTAAGGTCCAGACGTATCATCGCTTCCTTTGGCTAATTCACGTCAGAGCTCAACACCGAAATTGCGAACGTCCAGCGATTGCTCCTACACTAAAGGTGCCAGCCCTGAAAGCTCTTGCTGGTCCTCATCTCCCACTGGTAACCTCTCAAACGAACCACAAACACTTGGCCTCTGAACTTGTTTAGCCTACTAAAACTTCCAACGTACACAGCCTCATCCTGCTCAATCTGGCCAGAGCTCAACACCGAAATTGCGAACGTCCAGGGATTGCTCCTACACTAAAGGTGCCAGCCCTGAAAGCTCTTGCTGGTCCTCATCTCCCACTGGTAACCTCTCAAACGAACCACAAACACTTGGCCTCTGAACTTGTTTAGACACTCAAAGGTCCAGACGTGTCATCGCTTCCTTTCGCTAATTCACGTCAGAGCTCAACACCGAAATTGCGAACGTCCAGCGATTGCTCCTACACTAAAGGTGCCAGCCCTGAAAGCTCTTGCTGGTCCTCATCTCCCACTGGTAACCTCTCAAACGAACCACAAACACTTGGGCTCTGAACTTGTTTAGGCTACTAAAACTTCCAACGTACACAGCCTCTCCTGCTCAATCTGGCCAGAGCTCAACACCGAAATTGCGAACGTCCAGCGATTGCTCCTACACTAAAGGTGCCAGCCCTGAAAGCTCTTGCTGGTCCTCATCTCCCACTGGTAACCTCTCAAACGAACCACAAACACTTGGGCTCTGAACTTGTTTAGCCTACTAAAACTTCCAACGTACACAGCCTCTCCTGCTCAATCTGCCCAAAATTCAACACCGAAATTGCGAACGTCCAGCGATTGCTCCTACACTAAAGGTGCCAGCCCTGAAAGCTCTTGCTGGTCCTCATCTCCCACTGGTAACCTCTCAAACGAACCACAAACACTTGGGCTCTCAACTTGTTTAGGCTACTAAAACTTCCAACGTACACAGCCTCTCCTGCTCAATCTGGCCAGAGCTCAACACCGAAATTGCGAACGTCCAGCGATTGCTCCTACACTAAAGGTGCCAGCCCTGAAAGCTCTTGCTGGTCCTCATCTCCCACTGGTAACCTCTCAAACGAACCACAAACACTTGGGCTCTGAACTTGTTTAGACACTCAAAGGTCCAGACGTGTCATCGCTTCCTTTAGCTAATTCACGTCAGAGCTCAACACCGAAATTGCGAACGTCCAGCGATTGCTCCTACACTAAAGGTGCCAGCCCTGAAAGCTCTTGATGGTCCTCATCTCCCACTGGTAACCTCTCAAACGAACCACAAACACTTGGGCTCTCAACTTGTTTAGCCTACTAAAACTTCCAACGTACACAGCCTCTCCTGCTCAATCTGGCCAAAATTCAACACCGAAATTGCGAACGTCCAGGGATTGCTCCTACACTAAAGGTGCCAGCCCTGAAAGCTCTTGCTGGTCCTCATCTCCCACTGGTAACCTCTCAAACGAACCACAAACACTTGGCCTCTGAACTTGTTTAGACACTCAAAGGTCCAGACGTGTCATCGCTTCCTTTCGCTAATTCACGTCAGAGCTCAACACCGAAATTGCGAACGTCCAGCGATTGCTCCTACACTAAAGGTGCCAGCCCTGAAAGCTCTTGCTGGTCCTCATCTCCCACTGGTAACCTCTCAAACGAACCACAAACACTTGTGCTCTGAACTTGTTTAGGCTACTAAAACTTCCAACGTACACAGCCTCTCCTGCTCAATCTGGCCAGAACTCAACACTGAAATTGTGAACGTCCAGCGATTGCTCCTACACTAAAGGTGCCAGCCCTGAAAGCTCTTGCTGGTCCTCATCTCCCACTGGTAACCTCTCAAACGAACCACAAACACTTGGGCTCTGAACTTGTTTAGACACTCAAAGGTCCAGACGTGTCATCGCTTCCTTTCGCTAATTCACATCAGAGCTCAACACCGAAATTGCGAACGTCCAGCGATTTCTCACTACACTAAAGGTGCCAGCCCTGAAAGCTCTTGCTGGTCCTCATCTCCCACTGGTAACCTCTCAAACGAACCACAAACACTTGGGCTCTGAACTTGTTTAGACACTTAAAGGTCCATACGTATCATCGCTTCCTTTCGTTAATTCACGTCAGAGCTCAACACCGAAATTGCGAACGTCCATCGATTGCTCCTACACTAAAGGTGCCAGCCCTGAAAGCTCTTGCTGGTCCTCATCTCCCACTGGTAACCTCTCAAACGAACAACAAACACTTGGGCTCTCAACTTGTTTAGGCTACTAAAACTTCCAACGTACACAGCCTCTCCTGCTCAATCTGGCCAGAGCTCAACACCGAAATTGCGAACGTCCAGCGATTGCTCCTACACTAAAGGTGCCAGCCCTGAAAGCTCTTGCTGGTCCTCATCTCCCACTGGTAACCTCTCAAACGAACCACAAACACTTGGGCTCTGAACTTGTTTAGACACTCAAAGGTCCAGACGTGTCATCGCTTCCTTTCGCTAATTCACGTCAGAGCTCAACACCGAAATTGCGAACGTCCAGCGATTGCTCCTACACTAAAGGTGCCAGCCCTGAAAGCTCTTGATGGTCCTCATCTCCCACTGGTAACCTCTCAAACGAACCACAAACACTTGGCCTCTGAACTTGTTTAGAGACACTTAAAGGTCCAGACGTATCATCGCTTCCTTTCGTTAATTCACGTCAGAGCTCAACACCGAAATTGCGAACGTCCAGCTATTGCTCCTACACTAAAGGTGCCAGCCCTGAAAGCTCTTGCTGGTCCTCATCTCCCACTGGTAACCTCTAAAACGAACAACAAACACTTGGGCTCTGAACTTGTTTAGGCTACTAAAACTTCCAACGTACACAGCCTCTCCTGCTCAATCTGGCCAGAGCTCAACACCGAAATTGCGAACGTCCAGCGATTGCTCCTACACTAAAGGTGCCAGCCCTGAAAGCTCTTGCTGGTCCTCATCTCCCACTGGTAACCTCTCAAACGAACCACAAACACTTGGGCTCTGAACTTGTTTAGACTACTAAAACTTCCAACGTACACAGCCTCTCCTGCTCAATCTGGCCAAAATTCAACACCGAAATTGCGAACGTCCAGCGATTGCTCCTACACTAAAGGTGCCAGCCCTGAAAGCTCTTGCTGGTAGTCATCTCCCACTGGTAACATCTCACACGAACCACAAACACTTGGGCTCTGAACTTGTTTAGACACTCAAAGGTCCAGACGTATCATCGCTTCCTTTCGCTAATTCCAGTCAGAGCTCAACACCGAAATTGCGAACGTCCAGCGATTGCTCCTACACTAAAGGTGCCAGCCCTGAAAGCTCTTGCTGGTCCTCATCTCCCACTGGTAACCTCTCAAACGAACCACAAACACTTGGGCTCTCAACTTGTTTAGCCTACTAAAACTTCCAACGTACACAGCCTCTCCTGCTCAATCTGGCCAAAATTCAACACCGAAATTGCGAACGTCCAGCGATTGCTCCTACACTAAAGGTGCCAGCCCTGAAAGCTCTTGCTGGTCCTCATCTCCCACTGGTAACCTCTCAAACGAACCACAAACACTTGGGCTCTGAACTTGTTTAGACACTCAAAGGTCCAGACGTATCATCGCTTCCTTTCGCTAATTCACGTCAGAGCTCAACACCGAAATTGCGAACGTCCATCGATTGCTCCTACACTAAAGGTGCCAGCCCTGAAAGCTCTTGCTGGTCCTCATCTCCCACTGGTAACCTCTCAAACGAACCACAAACACTTGGGCTCTGAACTTGTTTAGACACTCAAGGTCCAGACGTATCATCGCTTCCTTTCGCTAATTCACGTCATAGCTCAACACCGAAATTGCGAACGTCCAGCGATTGCTCCTACACTAAAGGTGCCAGCCCTGAAAGCTCTTGCTGGTCCTCATCTCTCACTGGTAACCTCTCAAACGAACCACAAACACTTGGGCTCTGAACTTGTTTAGGCTACTAAAACTTCCAACGTACACAGCCTCTCCTGCTCAATCTGGCCAGAGCTCAACACCGAAATTGCGAAAGTCCAGCGATTGCTCCTACAATAAAGGTGCCAGCCCTGAAAGCTCTTGCTGGTCCTCATCTCCCACTGGTAACCTCTCAAACGAACCACAAACACTTGGGCTCTGAACTTGTTTAGACACTCAAAGGTCCAGACGTATCATCGCTTCCTTTCACTAATTCACGTCAGAGCTCAACACCGAAATTGCGAACGTCCAGGGATTGCTCCTACACTAAAGGTGCCAGCCCTGAAAGCTCTTGCTGGTCCTCATCTCCCACTGGTAACCTCTCAAACGAACCACAAACACTTGGCCTCTGAACTTGTTTAGCCTACTAAAACTTCCAACGTACACAGCCTCTCCTGCTCAATCTGGCCAGAGGTCAACACCGAAATTGCGAACGTCCAGCGATTGCTCCTACACTAAAGGTGCCAGCCCTGAAAGCTCTTGCTGGTCCTCATCTCCCACTGGTAACCTCTCAAACGAACCACAAACACTTGGGCTCTGAACTTGTTTAGACACTCAAGGTCCAGACGTATCATTGCTTCCTTTCGCTAATTCACGTCAGAGCTCAACGCCGAAATTGCGAACGTCCAGCGATTGCTCCTACACTAAAGGTGCCAGCCCTGAAAGCTCTTGCTGGTCCTCATCTCCCACTGGTAACCTCTCAAACGAGCCACAAACACTTGGGCTCTCAACTTGTTTAGCCTAGTAAAACTTCCAACGTACACAGCCTCTCCTGCTCAATCTGGCCAGAGCTCAACACCGTAATTGTGAACGTCCAGCGATTGCTCCTACACTAAAGGTGCCAGCTCTGAAAGCTCTTGCTGGTCCTCATCTCCCACTGGTAACTTCTCAAACGAACCACAAACACTTGGGCTCTGAACTTGTTTAGACACTCAAAGGTCCAGACGTATCATCGCTTCCTTTCAATAATTCACGTCAGAGCTCAAACACCGAAATTGCGAACGTCCAGCGATTGCAACTACACTAAAGGTGCCAGCCCTGAAAGCTCTTGCTGGTCCTCATCTCCCACTGGTAACCTCTCAAACGAACCACAAACACTTGGGCTCTCAACTTGTTTAGACACTCAAAGGTCCAGACGTGTCATCGCTTCCTTTCACTAATTCACATCAGAGCTCAACACCGAAATTGCGAACGTCCAGCGATTGCTCCTACACTAAAGGTGCCAGCCCTGAAAGCTCTTGCTGGTCCTCATCTCCCACTGGTAACCTCTCAAACGAACCACAAACACTTGGGCTCTCAACTTGTTTAGACACTTAAAGGTCCATACGTATCATCGCTTCCTTTCGTTAATTCACGTCAGAGCTCAACACCGAAATTGCGAACGTCCAGCGACCGAAATTGCGAACGTCCAGCGCTTGCTCCTACACTAAAGGTGCCAGCCCTGAAAGCTCTTGCTGGTCCCTCATCTCCCACTGGTAACCTCTAAAAACGAACAACAAACACTTGGGCTCTGAAACTTGTTTAGGCTACTAAAACTTCCAACGTACACAGCCTCTCCTGCTCAATCTGGCCCAGAGCTCAACACCGAAATTGCGAACGTCCAGCGATTGCTCCTACACTAAAGGTGCCAGCCCTGAAAGCTCTTGCTGGTCCTCATCTCCCACTGGTAACCTCTCAAACGAACCACAAAACACTTGGGCTCTGAACTTGTTTAGCCTACTAAAAACTTCCAACGTACACAGCCTCTCCTGCTCAATCTGGCCAAAATTCAACACCGAAATTGCGAACGTCCAGCGATTGCTCCTACACTAAAGGTGCCAGCCCTGAAATCTCTTGCTGGTCCCTCATCTCCCCACTGGTAACCTCTCAAACGAACCACAAACACTTGGGCTCTCAACTTGTTTAGGCTACTAAAACTTCCAACGTACACAGCCTCTCCTGCTCAATCTGGCCAGAGCTCAACTCCGAAATTGCGAACGTCCAGCGATTGCTCCTACACTAAAGGTGCCAGCCCTGAAAGCTCTTGCTGGTCCTCATCTCCCACTGGTAACCTCTCAAACGAAACCACAAACACTTGGGCTCTGAACTTGTTTAGACACTCAAAGGTCCCAGACGTGTCATCGCTTCCTTTCGCTAATTCACGTCAGAGCTCAACACCGAAATTGCGAACGTCCAGAGATTGCTCCTACACTAAAGGTGCCAGCCCCTGAAAGCTCTTGATGGTCCTCATCTCCCACTGGTAACCTCTCAAACGAACCACAAACACTTGGGCTCTGAACTTGTTTAGACACTTAAAGGTCCAGACGTATCATCGCTTCCTTTCGTTAATTCACGTCAGAGCTCAACACCGAAATTGCGAACGTCCAGCGCTTGCTCCTACACTAAAGGTGCCAGCCCCTGAAAGCTCTTGCTGGTCCTCATCTCCCACTGGTAACCTCTCAAACGAACCACAAACACTTGGGCTCTGAGCTTGTTTAGGCTACTAAAACTTCCAACGTACACAGCCTCTCCTGCTCAATCTGGCCAGAGGTCAACACCGAAATTGCGAACGTCCAGCGATTGCTCCTACACTAAAGGTGCCAGCCCTGAAAGCTCTTGCTGGTCCTCATCTCCCACTGGTAACCTCTCAAACGAACCACAAACACTTGGGCTCTGAACTTGTTTAGACACTCAAAGGTCCAGACGTGTCATCGCTTCCTTTCGCTAATTCACGTCAGAGCTCAACACCGAAATTGCGAACGTCCAGCGATTGCTCCTACACTAAAGGTGCCAGCCCTGAAAGCTCTTGCTGGTCCTCATCTCCCACTGGTAACCTCTCAAACGAACCACAAAACACTTGGGCTCTGAACTTGTTTAGCCTACTAAAACTTCCAACGTACACAGCCTCTCCTGCTCAATCTGGCGAAAATTCAACACCGAAAATTGCGAACGTCCAGGGATTGCTCCTACACTAAAGGTGCCAGCCCTGAAAAGCTGTTATTGGTCCCTCATCTCCCACTGGTAACCTCTCAAACGAACCACAAAACACTTGGGCTCTGAACTTGTTTTAGACACTCAAAGGTCCAGACGTATCATCGCTTCCTTTCACTAATTCACGTCAGAGCTCAACAGCGAAATTGCGAACGTCCAGCAATTGCTCCTACACTAAAGGGTGCCAGCCCTGAAAGCTCTTGCTGGTCCTCATCTCCCACTGGTAACCTCTCAAACGAACCACAAACACTTGGGCTCTGAACTTGTTTAGACACTCAAGGGTCCAGACGTATCATCGCTTCCTCTCGCTAATTCACGTCATAGCTCAACACCGAAATTGCGAACGTCCAGCGATTGCTCCTACACTAAAGGTGCCAGCCCTGAAAGCTCTTGCTGGTCCTCATCTCTCACTGGTAACCTCTCAAACGAACCACAAACACTTGGGCTCTGAACTTGTTTTAGCCTACTAAAAACTTCCAACGTACACAGCCTCTTCCTGCTCAATCTGGCCAGAGCTCAACACCGAAAATTGCGAAAGTCCAGCGATTGCTCCTACACTAAAGGTGCCAGCCCTGAAAGCTCTTGCTGGTCCTCATCTCCCACTGGTAACCTCTCAAACGAACCACAAAACACTTGGGCTCTGAACTTGTTTAGACACTCAAGGTCCAGACGTATCATTGCTTCCTTTCGCTAATTCACGTCAGAGCTCAACGCCGAAATTGCGAACGTCCAGCGATTGCTCCTACACTAAAGGTGCCAGCCCTGAAAGCTCTTGCTGGTCCTCATCTCCCACTGGTAACCTCTCAAACGAACCACAAACACTTGGGCTCTCAACTTGTTTAGCCTAGTAAAAACTTCCAACGTACACAGCCTCTCCTGCTCAATCTGGCCAGAGCTCAACACCGTAATTGTGAACGTCCAGCGATTGCTCCTACACTAAAGGTGCCAGCTCTGAAAGCTCTTGATGGTCCTCATCTCCCACTGGTAACTTCTCAAACGAACCACAAACACTTGGGCTCTGAACTTGTTTAGACACTCAAAGGTCCAGACGTATCATCGCTTCCTTTCAATAATTTCACGTCAGAGCTCAAACACCGAAATTGCGAACGTCCAGCGATTGCAACTACACTAAAGGTGCCAGCCCTGAAAGCTCTTGCTGGTCCTCATCTCCCACTGGTAACCTCTCAAACGAACCACAAACACTTGGGCTCTCAACTTGTTTAGACACTCAAAGGTCCAGACGTGTCATCGCTTCCTTTCGCTAATTCACATCAGAGCTCAACACCGAAAATGCGAACGTCCAGCGATTGCTCCTACACTAAAGGTGCCAGCCCTGAAAGCTCTTGCTGGTCCTCATCTCCCACTGGTAAACCTCTCAAACGAACCACAAACACTTGGGCTCTGAACTTGTTTTAGACACTTAAAGGTCCATACGTATCATCGCTTCCTTTCGTTAATTCACGTCAGAGCTCAACACCGAAATTGCGAACGTCCATCGATTGCTCCTACACTAAAGGTGCCAGCCCTGAAAGCTCTTGCTGGTCCTCATCTCCCACTGGTAACCTCTAAAACGAACAACAAAACACTTGGGCTCTGAACTTGTTTAGGCTACTAAAACTTCCAACGTACACAGCCTCTCCTGCTCAATCTGGCCAGAGCTCAACACCGAAAATTGCGAACGTCCAGCGATTGCTCCTACACTAAAGGTGCCAGCCCTGAAAGGCTCTTGCTGGTCCTCATCTCCCACTGGTAACCTCTCAAACGAACCACAAACACTTGGGCTCTGAAACTTGTTTTAGCCTACTAAAACTCCCAACGTACACAGCCTCTCCTGCTCAATCTGGCCAAAATTCAACACCGAAATTGCGAACGTCCAGCGATTGCTCCTACACTAAAGGTGCCAGCCCTGAAAGCTCTTGCTGGTCCTCATCTCCCACTGGTAACCTCTCAAACGAACCACAAAACACTTGGGCTCTCAACTTGTTTAGGCTACTAAAACTTCCAACGTACACAGCCTCTCCTGCTCAATCTGGCCCAGAGCTCAACACCGAAATTGCGAACGTCCAGCGATTGCTCCTACACTAAAGGTGCCAGCCCTGAAAGCTCTTGCTGGTCCTCATCTCCCACTGGTAACCTCTCAAACGAACCACAAAACACTTGGGCTCTGAACTTGTTTAGGACACTCAAAGGTCCAGACGTGTCATCGCTTCCTTTCGCTAATTCACGTCAGAGCTCAACACCGAAATTACGAAACGTCCAGCGATTGATCCTACACTAAAGGTGCCAGCCCTGAAAGCTCTTGATGGTCCCTCATCTCCCACTGGTAACCTCTCAAACGAACCACAAACACTTGGGCTCTGAACTTGTTTAGACACTTAAAGGTCCAGACGTATCATCGCTTCCTTTCGTTAATTCACGTCAGAGCTCAACACCGAAATTGCGAACGTCCAGCTATTGCTCCTACACTAAAGGTGCCAGCCCTGAAAGCTCTTGCTGGTCCTCATCTCCCACTGGTAACCTCTAAAACGAACAACAAAAACTTGGGCTCTGAACTTTTTTAGCCTACTAAAACTTCCAACGTACACAGCCTCTCCTGCTCAATCTGGCCAGAGCTCAACACTGAAATTGCGAACGTCCAGCGATTGCTCCTACACTAAAGGTGCCAGCCCTGAAAGCTCTTGCTGGTCCTCATCTCCCACTGGTAACCTCTCAAACGAACCACAAACACTTGGGCTCTGAACTTGTTTAGCCTACTAAAACTTCCAACGTACACAGCCTCTCCTGCTCAATCTGGCCAAAAATTCAACACCGAAATTGCGAACGTCCAGCGATTGCTCCTACACTAAAGGTTGCCAGCCCTGAAAGCTCTTGCTGGTCCTCATCTCCCACTGGTAACATCTCACACGAACCACAAACACTTGGGCTCTGAACTTGTTTAGACACTCAAAGGTCCAGACGTATCATCGCTTCCTTTCGCTAATTCACGTCAGAGGCTCAACACCGAAATTGCGAACGTCCAGCGATTGCTCCTACACTAAAGGTGCCAGCCCTGAAAGCTCTTGCTGGTCCCTCATCTCCCACTGGTAACCTCTCAAACGAACCACAAACACTTGGCCTCTGAACTTGTTTAGCCTACTAAAACTTCCAACGTACACAGCCTCTCCTGCTCAATCTGGCCAGAGCTCAACACCGAAATTGCGAACGTCCAGGGATTGCTCCCTACACTAAAGGTGCCAGCCCTGAAAGCTCTTGCTGGTCCCTCATCTCCCACTGGTAACCTCTCAAACGAACCACAAACACTTGGGCTCTGAACTTGTTTAGACACTCAAAGGTCCAGACGTGTCATCGCTTCCTTTCGCTAATTCACGTCAGAGCTCAACACCGAAATTGCGAACGTCCAGCGATTGCTCCTACACTAAAGGTGCCAGCCCTGAAAGCTCTTGCTGGTCCTCATCTCCCACTGGTAACCTCTCAAACGAACCACAAACACTTGGCCTCTGAAACTTGTTTAGCCTACTAAAACTTCCAACGTACACAGCCTCTCCTGCTCAATCTGGCCAGAGCTCAACACCGAAATTGCGAACGTCCAGGGATTGCTCCTACACTAAAGGTGCCAGCCAGCTGTTGTTGGTCCTCATCTCCCACTGGTAACCTCTCAAACGAACCACAAACACTTGGGCTCTGAACTTGTTTAGACACTCAAAGGTCCAGACGTATCATCGCTTCCTTTCACTAATTCACGTCAGAGCTCAACACCGAAATTGAGAACGTCCAGCGATTGCTCCTACACTAAAGGTGCCAGCCCTGAAAGCTCTTGCTGGTCCTCATCTCCCACTGGTAACCTCTCAAACGAACCACAAACACTTGGGCTCTCAACTTGTTTAGCCTACTAAAACTTCCAACGTACACAGCCTCTCCTGCTCAATCTGGCCAAAATTCAACACCGAAATTGCGAACGTCCAGCGATTGCTCCTACACTAAAGGTGCCAGCCCTGAAAGCTCTTGCTGGTCCTCATCTCCCACTGGTAACCTCTCAAACGAACCACAAACACTTGGGCTCTGAACTTGTTTAGACACTCAAAGGTCCAGACGTATCATCGCTTCCTTTCGCTAATTCACGTCAGAGCTCAACAACGAAATTGCGAACGTCCTGCAATTGCTCCTACACTAAAGGTGCCAGCCCTGAAAGCTCTTGCTGGTCCTCATCTCCCCACTGGTAACCTCTAAAACGAACCACAAAGACTTGGGCTCTCAACTTGTTTAGCCTACTAAAACTTCCAACGTACACAGCCTCTCCTGCTCAATCTGGCCAGAGCTCAACACCGAAATTGCGAACGTCCAGCGATTGCTCCTACACTAAAGGTGCCAGTCCTGAAAGCTCTTGCTGGTCCTCATCTCCCACTGGTAACCTCTCAAACGAACCACAAACACTTGGGCTCTGAACTTGTTTAGACACTCAAGGTCCAGACGTATCATCGCTTCCTTTCGCTAATTCACGTCAGAGCTCAACACCGAAATTGCGAACGTCCAGCGATTGCTCCTACACTAAAGGTGCCAGCCCTGAAAGCTCTTGCTGGACCTCATCTCTCACTGGTAACCTCTCAAACGAACCACAAACACTTGGGCTCTGAACTTGTTTAGACACTCAAAGGTCCAGACGTATCATCGCTTCCTTTCACTAATTCACGTCAGAGCTCAACAGCGAAATTGCGAACGTCCTGCAATTGCTCCTACACTAAAGGTGCCAGCCCTGAAAGCTCTTGCTGGTCCTCATCTCCCACTGGTAACCTCTCAAACGAACCACAAACACTTGGGCTCTGAACTTGTTTAGCCTACTAAAACTTCCAACGTACACAGCCTCTCCTGCTCAATCTGGCCAGAGCTCAACACCGAAATTGCGAACGTCCAGCGATTGCTCCTACACTAAAGGTGCCAGCCCTGAAAGGTCTTGCTGGTCCTCATCTCCCACTGGTAACCTCTCAAACGAACCACAAACACTTGGGCTCTCAACTTGTTTAGACACTCAAGGTCCAGACGTATCATTGCTTCCTTTCGCTAATTCACGTCAGAGCTCAACGCCGAAATTGCGAACGTCCAGCGATTGCTCCTACACTAAAGGTGCCAGCCATGAAAGCTCTTGCTGGTCCTCATCTCCCACTGGTAACCTCTCAAACGAACCACAAACACTTGGGCTCTCAACTTGTTTAGCCTAGTAAAACTTCCAACGTACACAGCCTCTCCTGCTCAATCTGGCCAGAGCTCAACACCGTAATTGTGAACGTCCAGCGATTGCTCCTACACTAAAGGTGCCAGCTCTGAAAGCTCTTGATGGTCCTCATCTCCCACTGGTAACTTCTCAAACGAACCACAAACACTTGGGCTCTGAACTTGTTTAGACACTCAAAGCTCCAGACGTATCATCGCTTCCTTTCAATAATTCACGTCAGAGCTCAAACACCGAAATTGCGAACGTCCAGCGATTGCAACTACACTAAAGGTGCCAGCCCTGAAAGCTCTTGCTGGTCCTCATCTCCCACTGGTAACCTCTCAAACGAACCACAAACACTTGGGCTCTCAACTTGTTTAGACACTCAAAGGTCCAGAGGTATCATCGCTTCCGTTCGCTAATTCACGTCAGAGCTCGAACACCGAAATTGCTAACGTCCAGCAATTGCTCCTACACTAAAGGTGCCAGCCCTGAAAGCTCTTGCTGGTCCTCATCTCCCACTGGTAACCTCTCAAACGAACCACAAACACTTGGGCTCTGAACTTGTTTAGCCTACTAAAACTTCCAACGTACACAGCCTCTCCTGCTCAATCTGGCCAGAGCTCAACACCGAAATTGCGAACGTCCAGGGATTGCTCCTACACTAAAGGTGCCAGCCCTGAAAGCTCTTGCTGGTCCTCATCTCCCACTGGTAACCTCTCAAACGAACCACAAACACTTGGGCTCTGAACTTGTTTAGACACTCAAGGTCCAGACGTATCATCGCTTCCTTTCGCTAATTCACGTCAGAGCTCAACGCCGAAATTGCGAACGTCCAGCGATTGCTCCTACACTAAAGGTGCCAGCCATGAAAGCTCTTGCTGGTCCTCATCTCCCACTGGTAACCTCTCAAACGAACCACAAACACTTGGGCTCTCAACTTGTTTAGCCTACTAAAACTTCCAACGTACACAGCCTCTCCTGCTCAATCTGGCCAGAGCTCAACACCGAAATTGTGAACGTCCAGCGATTGCTCCTACACTAAAGGTGCCAGCTCTGAAAGCTCTTGCTGGTCCTCATCTCCCACTGGTAACCTCTCAAACGAACCACAAACACTTGGGCTCTGAACTTGTTTAGACACTCAAAGGTCCAGACGTATCATCGCTTCCTTTCAATAATTCACGTCAGAGCTCAAACACCGAAATTGCTAACGTCCAGCGATTGCAACTACACTAAAGGTGCCAGCCCTGAAAGCTCTTGCTGGTCCTCATCTCCCACTGGTAACCTCTCAAACGAACCACAAACACTTGGGCTCTCAACTTGTTTAGACACTCAAAGGTCCAGAGGTATCATCGCTTCCGTTCGCTAATTCACGTCAGAGCTCGAACACCGAAATTGCTAACGTCCAGCAATTGCTCCTACACTAAAGGTGCCAGCCCTGAAAGCTCTTGCTGGTCCTCATCTCCCACTGGTAACCTCTCAAACGAACCACAAACACTTGGGCTCTGAACTTGTTTAGCCTACTAAAACTTCCAACGTACACAGCCTCTCCTGCTCAATCTGGCCAGAGCTCAACACCGAAATTGCGAACGTCCAGCGATTGCTCCTACACTAAAGGTGCCAGCCCTGAAAGCTCTTGCTGGTCCTCATCTCCCACTGGTAACCTCTCAAACGAACCACAAACACTTGGGCTCTGAACTTGTTTAGACACTCAAATGTCCAGACATATCATCGCTTCCTTTCGCTAATTCATGTCAGAGCTCAACACCGAAATTGCGAACGTCCAGCGATTGCTCCTACACTAAAGGTGCCAGCCCTGAAAGCTCTTGGTGGTCCTCATCTCTCACTGGTAACCTCTCAAACGAACCACAAACACTTGGGCTCTGAACTTGTTTAGACACTCAAAGGTCCAGACGTATCATCGCTTCCGTTCGCTAATTCATATCAGAGCTCAACACCGAAATGGCGAACGTCCTGCAATTGCTCCTACACTAAAGGTGCCAGCCCTGAAAGCTCTTGCTGGTCCTCATCTCCCACTGGTAACCTCTCAAACGAACCACAAACACTTGGGCTCTCAACTTGTTTAGACACTCAAGGTCCAGACGTATCATCGCTTCCTTTCGCTAATTCACGTCAGAGCTCAACGCCGAAATTGCGAACGTCCAGCGATTGCTCCTACACTAAAGGTGCCAGCCCTGAAAGCTCTTGCTGGTTCTCATCTCCCACTGGTAACCTCTCAAACGAACCACAAACACTTGGGCTCTGAACTTGTTTAGACTCTCAAGGTCCAGACGTATCATCGCTTCCTTTCGCTAATTCACGTCAGAGCTCAACGCCGAAATTGCGAACGTCCAGCGATTGCTCCTACACTAAAGGTGCCAGCCCTGAAAGCTCTTGCTGGTCCTCATCTCCCACTGGTAACCTCTCAAACGAACCACAAACACTTGGGCTCTGAACTTGTTTAGGCTACTAAAACTTCCAACGTACACAACCTTTCCTGCTCAATCTGGCCAGAGCTCAACACCGAAATTGCGAACGTCCAGGGATTGCTCCTACACTAAAGGTGCCAGCGCTGAAAGCTCTTGCTGGTCCTCATCTCCCACTGGTAACCTCTCAAAGGAACCACAAACACTTGGGCTCTCAACTTGTTTAGACACTCAAAGGTCCAGACGTATCATCGCTTCTTTTCACTAATTCACGTCAGAGTTCAACACCGAAATTGCGAACGTCCAGGGATTGCTCCTACACTAAAGGTGCCAGCCCTGAAAGCTCTTGCTGGTCCTCATCTCCCACTGGTAACCTCTCAAACGAACCACAAACACTTGGGCTCTGAACTTGTTTAGACACTCAAAGGTCCAGACGTATCATCGCTTCCTTTCGCTAATTCACGTCAGAGCTCAACACCGAAATTGCGAACGTCCACCGATTGCTCCTACACGAAAGGTGCCAGCCCTGAAAGCTCTTGCTGGTCCTCATCTCCCACTGGTAACCTCTCAAACGAACCACAAACACTTGGGCTCTGAACTTGTTTAGATACTCAAGGTCCAGACATATCACCGCTTCCTTTCGCTAATTCACGTCAGAGCTCAACAGCGAAATTGCGAACGTCCAGCGATTGCTCCTACACTAAAGGTGCCAGCCCTGAAAGCTCTTGCTGGTCCTCATCTCTCACTGGTAACCTCTCAAACGCACGACAAACACTTGGGCTCTGAACTTGTTTAGCCTACTAAAACTTCCAACGTACACAGCCTCTCCTGCTCAATCTGGCCAAAATTCAACAACGAAATTGTGAACGTCCAGGGATTGCTCCTACACTAAAGGTGCCAGCCCTGAAAGCTCTTGCTGGTCCTCATCTCCCACTGGTAACCTCTCAAACGAACCACAAACACTTGGGCTCTGAACTTGTTTAGACACTCAAAGGTCCAGACGTATCATCGCTTCCTTTCGCTAATTCACGTCAGAGCTCAACACCGAAATTGAGAACGTCCAGCGATTGCTCCTCCACTAAAGGTTCCAGCCCTGAAAGCTCTTGCTGGTCCTCATCTCCCACTGGTAACCTCTCAAACGAACCACAAACACTTGGGCTCTCAACTTGTTTAGACACTCAAAGGTCCAGACGTATCATCGCTTCTTTTCACTAATTCACGTCAGAGCTCAACACCGAAATTGCGAACGTCCAGCGATTGCTCCTACACTAAAGGTGCCAGCCCTGAAAGCTCTTGCTGGTCCTCATCTCCCACTGGTAACCTCTCAAACGAATCACAAACACTTGGGCTCTCAACTTGTTTAGCCTACTAAAACTTCCAACGTACACAGCCTCTCCTGCTCAATCTAGCCAGAGCTCAACACCGAAATTGCGAACGTTCAGCGATTGCTCCTACACTAAAGGTGCCAGCCCTGAAAGCTCTTGCTGGTCCTCATCTCCCACTGGTAACCTCTCAAACGAACCACAAACACTTGGGCTCTGAACTTTTTTAGCCTACTAAAACTTCCAACGGACACAGCCTCTCCTGCTCAATCTGGCCAGAGCTCAACACCGAAATTGCGAACGTCCAGCGATTGCTCCTACACTAAAGGTGCCAGCGCTGAAAGCTCTTGCTGGTCCTCATCTCCCACTGGTAACCTCTCAAACGAACCACAAACACTTGGGCTCTGAACTTGTTTAGACACTCAAAGGTCCAGACGTATCATCGCTTCCGTTCGCTAATTCATATCAGAGCTCAACACCGAAATGGCGAACGTCCTGCAATTGCTCCTACACTAAAGGTGCCAGCCCTGAAAGCTCTTGCTGGTCCTCATCTCCCACTGGTAACCTCTCAAACGAACCACAAACACTTGGGCTCTCAACTTGTTTAGACACTCAAGGTCCAGACGTATCATCGCTTCCTTTCGCTAATTCACGTCAGAGCTCAACGCCGAAATTGCGAACGTCCAGCGATTGCTCCTACACTAAAGGTGCCAGCCCTGAAAGCTCTTGCTGGTTCTCATCTCCCACTGGTAACCTCTCAAACGAACCACAAACACTTGGGCTCTGAACTTGTTTAGACTCTCAAGGTCCAGACGTATCATCGCTTCCTTTCGCTAATTCACGTCAGAGCTCAACGCCGAAATTGCGAACGTCCAGCGATTGCTCCTACACTAAAGGTGCCAGCCCTGAAAGCTCTTGCTGGTCCTCATCTCCCACTGGTAACCTCTCAAACGAACCACAAACACTTGGGCTCTGAACTTGTTTAGGCTACTAAAACTTCCAACGTACACAACCTTTCCTGCTCAATCTGGCCAGAGCTCAACACCGAAATTGCGAACGTCCAGGGATTGCTCCTACACTAAAGGTGCCAGCGCTGAAAGCTCTTGCTGGTCCTCATCTCCCACTGGTAACCTCTCAAACGAACCACAAACACTTGGGCTCTGAACTTGTTTAGACACTCAAAGGTCCAGACGTATCATCGCTTCCTTTCACTAATTCACGTCAGAGCTCAACAGCGAAATTGCGAACGTCCTGCAATTGCTCCTACACTAAAGGTGCCAGCCCTGAAAGCTCTTGCTGGTCCTCATCTCCCACTGGTAACCTCTCAAACGAACCACAAACACTTGGGCTCTCAACTTGTTTAGCCTACTAAAACTTCCAACGTACACAGCCTCTCCTGCTCAATCTGGCCAGAGCTCAACACCGAAATTGCGAACGTCCAGCGATTGCTCCTACACTAAAGGTGCCAGCCCTGAAAGCTCTTGCTGGTCCTCATCTCCCACTGGTAACCTCTCAAACGAACCACAAACACTTGGGCTCTGAACTTGTTTAGACACTCAAATGTCCAGACATATCATCGCTTCCTTTCACTTATTCACGTCAGAGCTCAACACCGAAATTGCGAACGTCCAGCGATTGCTCCTACACTAAAGGTGCCAGCCCTGAAAGCTCTTGCTGGTCCTCACCTCCCACTGGTAACCTCTCAAACGAACCACAAAAACTTGGGCTCTCAACTTGTTTAGCCTACTAAAACTTCCAACGTACACAGCCTCTCCTGCTCAATCTGGCCAGAGCTCAACACCGAAATTGCGAACGTCCAGCGATTGCTCCTACACTAAAGGTGCCAGCCCTGAAAGCTCTTGCTGGTCCTCATCTCCCACTGGTAACCTCTCAAACGAACCACAAACACTTTGGCTCTGAACTTGTTTAGACACTCAAGGTCCAGACGTATCATCGCTTCCTTTCGCTAATTCACGTCAGAGCTCAACGCCGAAATTGCGAACGTCCAGCGATTGCTCCTACACTAAAGGTGCCAGCTCTGAAAGCTCTTGCTGGTCCTCATCTCCCACTGGTAACCTCTCAAACGAACCACAAACACTTGGGCTCTCAACTTGTTTAGCCTACTAAAACTTCCAACGTACACAGCCTCTCCTGCTCAATCTGGCCAGAGCTCAACACCGTAATTGCGAACGTCCAGCGATTGCTCCTACACTAAAGGTGCCAGCCCTGAAAGCTCTTGCTGGTCCTCATCTCCCACTGGTAACCTCTCAAACGAACCACAAACACTTGGGCTCTGAACTTGTTTAGACACTCAAAGGTCCAGACGTATCATCGCTTCCTTTCAATAATTCACGTCAGAGCTCAAACACCGAAATTGCGAACGTCCAGCGATTGCTCCTACACTAAAGGTGCCAGCCCTGAAAGCTCTTGCTGGTCCTCATCTCCCACTGGTAACCTCTCAAACGAACCACAAACACTTGGGCTCTCAACTTGTTTAGACACTCAAAGGTCCAGAGGTATCATCGCTTCCGTTCGCTAATTCACGTCAGAGCTCGAACACCGAAATTGCGAACGTCCAGGGATTGCTCCTACACTAAAGGTGCCAGCCCTGAAAGCTCTTGCTGGTCCTCATCTCCCACTGGTAACCTCTCAAACGAACCACAAACACTTGGCCTCTGAACTTGTTTAGCCTACTAAAACTTCCAACGTACACAGCCTCTCCTGCTCAATCTGGCCAAAATTCAACACCGAAATTGCGAACGTCCAGCGATTGCTCCTACACTAAAGGTGCCAGCCCTGAAAGCTCTTGCTGGTCCTCATCTCCCACTGGTAACCTCTCAAACGAACCACAAACACTTGGGCTCTGAACTTGTTTAGACACTCAAAGGTCCAGACGTATCATCGCTTACTCTCGCTAATTCACGTCAGAGCTCAACACCGAAATTGCGAACGTCCAGCGATTGCTCCTACACTAAAGGTGCCAGCCCTGAAAGCTCTTGCTGGTCCTCATCTCTCACTGGTAACCTCTCAAACGAACCACAAACACTTGGGCTCTGAACTTGTTTAGCCTACTAAAACTTCCAACGTACACAGCCTCTCCTGCTCAATCTGGCCAGAGCTCAACACCGAAATTGCGAACGTCCAGCGATTGCTCCTACACTAAAGGTGCCAGCCCTGAAAGCTCTTGCTGGTCCTCATCTCCCACTGGTAACCTCTCAAACGAACCACAAACACTTGGCCTCTCAACTTGTTTAGACACTCAAAGGTCCAGACGTATCATCGCTTCCTTTCACTAATTCACGTCAGAGCTCAACACCGAAATTGCGAACGTCCTGCAATTGCTCCTACACTAAAGGTGCCAGCCCTGAAAGCTCTTGCTGGTCCTCATCTCCCACTGGTAACCTCTCAAACGAACCACAAACACTTGGGCTCTCAACTTGTTTAGCCTACTAAAACTTCCAACGTACACAGCCTCTCCTGCTCAATCTGGCCAGAGCTCAACACCGAAATTGCGAACGTCCAGCGATTGCTCCTACACTAAAGGTGCCAGCCCTGAAAGCTCTTGCTGGTCCTCATCTCCCACTGGTAACCTCTCAAACGAACCACAAACACTTGGGCTCTGAACTTGTTTAGACACTCAAATGTCCAGACATATCATCGCTTCCTTTCGCTAATTCATGTCAGAGCTCAACACCGAAATTGCGAACGTCCAGCGATTGCTCCTACACTAAAGGTGCCAGCCCTGAAAGCTCTTGCTGGTCCTCATCTCTCACTGGTAACCTCTCAAACGAACCACAAACACTTGGGCTCTCAACTTGTTTAGCCTACTCAAACTTCCAACGTACACAGCCTCTCCTGCTCAATCTGGCCAGAGCTCAACACCGAAATTGCGAACGTCCAGCGATTGCTCCTACACTAAAGGTGCCAGCCCTGAAAGCTCTTGCTGGTCCTCATCTCCCACTGGTAACCTCTCAAACGAACCACAAACACTTGGGCTCTGAACTTGTTTAGACACTCAAAGGTCCAGACGTATCATCGCTTCTTTTCACTAATTCACGTCAGAGTTCAACACCGAAATTGCGAACGTCCAGGGATTGCTCCTACACTAAAGGTGCCAGCCCTGAAAGCTCTTGCTGGTCCTCATCTCCCACTGGTAACCTCTCAAACGAACCACAAACACTTGGGCTCTGAACTTGTTTAGACACTCAAAGGTCCAGACGTATCATCGCTTCCTTTCGCTAATTCACGTCAGAGCTCAACACCGAAATTGCGAACGTCCACCGATTGCTCCTACACGAAAGGTGCCAGCCCTGAAAGCTCTTGCTGGTCCTCATCTCCCACTGGTAACCTCTCAAACGAACCACAAACACTTGGGCTCTGAACTTGTTTAGATACTCAAGGTCCAGACATATCACCGCTTCCTTTCGCTAATTCACGTCAGAGCTCAACAGCGAAATTGCGAACGTCCAGCGATTGCTCCTACACTAAAGGTGCCAGCCCTGAAAGCTCTTGCTGGTCCTCATCTCTCACTGGTAACCTCTCAAACGCACGACAAACACTTGGGCTCTGAACTTGTTTAGCCTACTAAAACTTCCAACGTACACAGCCTCTCCTGCTCAATCTGGCCAAAATTCAACAACGAAATTGTGAACGTCCAGGGATTGCTCCTACACTAAAGGTGCCAGCCCTGAAAGCTCTTGCTGGTCCTCATCTCCCACTGGTAACCTCTCAAACGAACCACAAACACTTGGGCTCTGAACTTGTTTAGACACTCAAAGGTCCAGACGTATCATCGCTTCCTTTCGCTAATTCACGTCAGAGCTCAACACCGAAATTGAGAACGTCCAGCGATTGCTCCTCCACTAAAGGTTCCAGCCCTGAAAGCTCTTGCTGGTCCTCATCTCCCACTGGTAACCTCTCAAACGAACCACAAACACTTGGGCTCTCAACTTGTTTAGACACTCAAAGGTCCAGACGTATCATCGCTTCTTTTCACTAATTCACGTCAGAGCTCAACAGCGAAATTGCGAACGTCCAGCGATTGCTCCTACACTAAAGGTGCCAGCCCTGAAAGCTCTTGCTGGTCCTCATCTCCCACTGGTAACCTCTCAAACGAATCACAAACACTTGGGCTCTCAACTTGTTTAGCCTACTAAAACTTCCAACGTACACAGCCTCTCCTGCTCAATCTAGCCAGAGCTCAACACCGAAATTGCGAACGTCCAGCGATTGCTCCTACACTAAAGGTGCCAGCCCTGAAAGCTCTTGCTGGTCCTCATCTCCCACTGGTAACCTCTCAAACGAACCACAAACACTTGGGCTCTGAACTTTTTTAGCCTACTAAAACTTCCAACGGACACAGCCTCTCCTGCTCAATCTGGCCAGAGCTCAACACCGAAATTGCGAACGTCCAGCGATTGCTCCTACACTAAAGGTGCCAGCGCTGAAAGCTCTTGCTGGTCCTCATCTCCCACTGGTAACCTCTCAAACGAACCACAAACACTTGGGCTCTGAACTTGTTTAGACACTCAAAGGTCCAGACGTATCATCGCTTCCGTTCGCTAATTCATACCAGAGCTCAACACCGAAATGGCGAACGTCCTGCAATTGCTCCTACACTAAAGGTGCCAGCCCTGAAAGCTCTTGCTGGTCCTCATCTCCCACTGGTAACCTCTCAAACGAACCACAAACACTTGGGCTCTCAACTTGTTTAGACACTCAAGGTCCAGACGTATCATCGCTTCCTTTCGCTAATTCACGTCAGAGCTCAACGCCGAAATTGCGAACGTCCAGCGATTGCTCCTACACTAAAGGTGCCAGCCCTGAAAGCTCTTGCTGGTTCTCATCTCCCACTGGTAACCTCTCAAACGAACCACAAACACTTGGGCTCTGAACTTGTTTAGACTCTCAAGGTCCAGACGTATCATCGCTTCCTTTCGCTAATTCACGTCAGAGCTCAACGCCGAAATTGCGAACGTCCAGCGATTGCTCCTACACTAAAGGTGCCAGCCCTGAAAGCTCTTGCTGGTCCTCATCTCCCACTGGTAACCTCTCAAACGAACCACAAACACTTGGGCTCTGAACTTGTTTAGGCTACTAAAACTTCCAACGTACACAGCCTCTCCTGATCAATCTGGCCAGAGCTCAACACCGAAATTGCGAACGTCCAGGGATTGCTCCTACACTAAAGGTGCCAGCCCTGAAAGCTCTTGCTGGTCCTCATCTCCCACTGGTAACCTCTCAAACGAACCACAAACACTTGGGCTCTGAACTTGTTTAGACACTCAAAGGTCCAGACGTATCATCGCTTCCTTTCGCTAATTCACGTCAGAGCTCAACACCGAAATTGAGAACGTCCAGCGATTGCTCCTCCACTAAAGGTTCCAGCCCTGAAAGCTCTTGCTGGTCCTCATCTCCCACTGGTAACCTCTCAAACGAACCACAAACACTTGGGCTCTAAACTTGTTTAGACACTCAAAGGTCCAGACGTATCATCGCTTCTTTTCACTAATTCACGTCAGAGCTCAACAGCGAAATTGCGAACGTCCAGCGATTGCTCCTACACTAAAGGTGCCAGCCCTGAAAGCTCTTGCTGGTCCTCATCTCCCACTGGTAACCTCTCAAACGAATCACAAACACTTGGGCTCTCAACTTGTTTAGCCTACTAAAACTTCCAACGTACACAGCCTCTCCTGCTCAATCTAGCCAGAGCTCAACACCGAAATTGCGAACGTCCAGCGATTGCTCCTACACTAAAGGTGCCAGCCCTGAAAGCTCTTGCTGGTCCTCATCTCCCACTGGTAACCTCTCAAACGAACCACAAACACTTGGGCTCTGAACTTTTTTAGCCTACTAAAACTTCCAACGGACACAGCCTCTCCTGCTCAATCTGGCCAGAGCTCAACACCGAAATTGCGAACGTCCAGCGATTGCTCCTACACTAAAGGTGCCAGCGCTGAAAGCTCTTGCTGGTCCTCATCTCCCACTGGTAACCTCTCAAACGAACCACAAACACTTGGGCTCTGAACTTGTTTAGACACTCAAAGGTCCAGACGTATCATCGCTTCCGTTCGCTAATTCATACCAGAGCTCAACACCGAAATGGCGAACGTCCTGCAATTGCTCCTACACTAAAGGTGCCAGCCCTGAAAGCTCTTGCTGGTCCTCATCTCCCACTGGTAACCTCTCAAACGAACCACAAACACTTGGGCTCTCAACTTGTTTAGACACTCAAGGTCCAGACGTATCATCGCTTCCTTTCGCTAATTCACGTCAGAGCTCAACGCCGAAATTGCGAACGTCCAGCGATTGCTCCTACACTAAAGGTGCCAGCCCTGAAAGCTCTTGCTGGTTCTCATCTCCCACTGGTAACCTCTCAAACGAACCACAAACACTTGGGCTCTGAACTTGTTTAGACTCTCAAGGTCCAGACGTATCATCGCTTCCTTTCGCTAATTCACGTCAGAGCTCAACGCCGAAATTGCGAACGTCCAGCGATTGCTCCTACACTAAAGGTGCCAGCCCTGAAAGCTCTTGCTGGTCCTCATCTCCCACTGGTAACCTCTCAAACGAACCACAAACACTTGGGCTCTGAACTTGTTTAGGCTACTAAAACTTCCAACGTACACAACCTTTCCTGCTCAATCTGGCCAGAGCTCAACACCGAAATTGCGAACGTCCAGGGATTGCTCCTACACTAAAGGTTCCAGACCTGAAAGCTCTTGCTGGTCCTCATCTCCCACTGGTAACCTCTCAAACGAACCACAAACACTTGGGCTCTCAACTTGTTTAGACACTCAAAGGTCCAGACGTATCATCGCTTCTTTTCGCTAATTCACGTCAGAGCTCAACACCGAAATTGCGAACGTCCACCGATTGCTCCTACACGAAAGGTGCCAGCCCTGAAAGCTCTTGCTGGTCCTCATCTCCCACTGGTAACCTCTCAAACGAACCACAAACACTTGGGCTCTGAACTTGTTTAGATACTCAAGGTCCAGACATATCACCGCTTCCTTTCGCTAATTCACGTCAGAGCTCAACAGCGAAATTGCGAACGTCCAGCGATTGCTCCTACACTAAAGGTGCCAGCCCTGAAAGCTCTTGCTGGTCCTCATCTCTCACTGGTAACCTCTCAAACGCACGACAAACACTTGGGCTCTGAACTTGTTTAGCCTACTAAAACTTCCAACGTACACAGCCTCTCCTGCTCAATCTGGCCAAAATTCAACAACGAAATTGTGAACGTCCAGGGATTGCTCCTACACTAAAGGTGCCAGCCCTGAAAGCTCTTGCTGGTCCTCATCTCCCACTGGTAACCTCTCAAACGAACCACAAACACTTGGGCTCTGAACTTGTTTAGACACTCAAAGGTCCAGACGTATCATCGCTTCCTTTCGCTAATTCACGTCAGAGCTCAACACCGAAATTGAGAACGTCCAGCGATTGCTCCTCCACTAAAGGTTCCAGCCCTGAAAGCTCTTGCTGGTCCTCATCTCCCACTGGTAACCTCTCAAACGAACCACAAACACTTGGGCTCTCAACTTGTTTAGACACTCAAAGGTCCAGACGTATCATCGCTTCTTTTCACTAATTCACGTCAGAGCTCAACAGCGAAATTGCGAACGTCCAGCGATTGCTCCTACACTAAAGGTGCCAGCCCTGAAAGCTCTTGCTGGTCCTCATCTCCCACTGGTAACCTCTCAAACGAATCACAAACACTTGGGCTCTCAACTTGTTTAGCCTACTAAAACTTCCAACGTACACAGCCTCTCCTGCTCAATCTAGCCAGAGCTCAACACCGAAATTGCGAACGTCCAGCGATTGCTCCTACACTAAAGGTGCCAGCCCTGAAAGCTCTTGCTGGTCCTCATCTCCCACTGGTAACCTCTCAAACGAACCACAAACACTTGGGCTCTGAACTTTTTTAGCCTACTAAAACTTCCAACGGACACAGCCTCTCCTGCTCAATCTGGCCAGAGCTCAACACCGAAATTGCGAACGTCCAGCGATTGCTCCTACACTAAAGGTGCCAGCGCTGAAAGCTCTTGCTGGTCCTCATCTCCCACTGGTAACCTCTCAAACGAACCACAAACACTTGGGCTCTGAACTTGTTTAGACACTCAAAGGTCCAGACGTATCATCGCTTCCGTTCGCTAATTCATACCAGAGCTCAACACCGAAATGGCGAACGTCCTGCAATTGCTCCTACACTAAAGGTGCCAGCCCTGAAAGCTCTTGCTGGTCCTCATCTCCCACTGGTAACCTCTCAAACGAACCACAAACACTTGGGCTCTCAACTTGTTTAGACACTCAAGGTCCAGACGTATCATCGCTTCCTTTCGCTAATTCACGTCAGAGCTCAACGCCGAAATTGCGAACGTCCAGCGATTGCTCCTACACTAAAGGTGCCAGCCCTGAAAGCTCTTGCTGGTTCTCATCTCCCACTGGTAACCTCTCAAACGAACCACAAACACTTGGGCTCTGAACTTGTTTAGACTCTCAAGGTCCAGACGTATCATCGCTTCCTTTCGCTAATTCACGTCAGAGCTCAACGCCGAAATTGCGAACGTCCAGCGATTGCTCCTACACTAAAGGTGCCAGCCCTGAAAGCTCTTGCTGGTCCTCATCTCCCACTGGTAACCTCTCAAACGAACCACAAACACTTGGGCTCTGAACTTGTTTAGGCTACTAAAACTTCCAACGTACACAGCCTCTCCTGATCAATCTGGCCAGAGCTCAACACCGAAATTGCGAACGTCCAGGGATTGCTCCTACACTAAAGGTGCCAGCCCTGAAAGCTCTTGCTGGTCCTCATCTCCCACTGGTAACCTCTCAAACGAACCACAAACACTTGGGCTCTGAACTTGTTTAGACACTCAAAGGTCCAGACGTATCATCGCTTCCTTTCGCTAATTCACGTCAGAGCTCAACACCGAAATTGAGAACGTCCAGCGATTGCTCCTCCACTAAAGGTTCCAGCCCTGAAAGCTCTTGCTGGTCCTCATCTCCCACTGGTAACCTCTCAAACGAACCACAAACACTTGGGCTCTCAACTTGTTTAGACACTCAAAGGTCCAGACGTATCATCGCTTCTTTTCACTAATTCACGTCAGAGCTCAACAGCGAAATTGCGAACGTCCAGCGATTGCTCCTACACTAAAGGTGCCAGCCCTGAAAGCTCTTGCTGGTCCTCATCTCCCACTGGTAACCTCTCAAACGAATCACAAACACTTGGGCTCTCAACTTGTTTAGCCTACTAAAACTTCCAACGTACACAGCCTCTCCTGCTCAATCTAGCCAGAGCTCAACACCGAAATTGCGAACGTCCAGCGATTGCTCCTACACTAAAGGTGCCAGCCCTGAAAGCTCTTGCTGGTCCTCATCTCCACTGGTAACCTCTCAAACGAACCACAAACACTTGGGCTCTGAACTTTTTTAGCCTACTAAAACTTCCAACGGACACAGCCTCTCCTGCTCAATCTGGCCAGAGCTCAACACCGAAATTGCGAACGTCCAGCGATTGCTCCTACACTAAAGGTGCCAGCGCTGAAAGCTCTTGCTGGTCCTCATCTCCCACTGGTAACCTCTCAAACGAACCACAAACACTTGGGCTCTGAACTTGTTTAGACACTCAAAGGTCCAGACGTATCATCGCTTCCGTTCGCTAATTCATACCAGAGCTCAACACCGAAATGGCGAACGTCCTGCAATTGCTCCTACACTAAAGGTGCCAGCCCTGAAAGCTCTTGCTGGTCCTCATCTCCCACTGGTAACCTCTCAAACGAACCACAAACACTTGGGCTCTCAACTTGTTTAGACACTCAAGGTCCAGACGTATCATCGCTTCCTTTCGCTAATTCACGTCAGAGCTCAACGCCGAAATTGCGAACGTCCAGCGATTGCTCCTACACTAAAGGTGCCAGCCCTGAAAGCTCTTGCTGGTTCTCATCTCCCACTGGTAACCTCTCAAACGAACCACAAACACTTGGGCTCTGAACTTGTTTAGACTCTCAAGGTCCAGACGTATCATCGCTTCCTTTCGCTAATTCACGTCAGAGCTCAACGCCGAAATTGCGAACGTCCAGCGATTGCTCCTACACTAAAGGTGCCAGCCCTGAAAGCTCTTGCTGGTCCTCATCTCCCACTGGTAACCTCTCAAACGAACCACAAACACTTGGGCTCTGAACTTGTTTAGGCTACTAAAACTTCCAACGTACACAACCTTTCCTGCTCAATCTGGCCAGAGCTCAACACCGAAATTGCGAACGTCCAGGGATTGCTCCTACACTAAAGGTTCCAGCCCTGAAAGCTCTTGCTGGTCCTCATCTCCCACTGGTAACCTCTCAAACGAACCACAAACACTTGGGCTCTCAACTTGTTTAGACACTCAAAGGTCCAGACGTATCATCGCTTCTTTTCACTAATTCACGTCAGAGCTCAACAGCGAAATTGCGAACATTGCGAACGTCCAGCGATTGCTCCTACACTAAAGGTGCCAGCCCTGAAAGCTCTTGCTGGTCCTCATCTCCCACTGGTAACCTCTCAAACGAATCACAAACACTTGGGCTCTCAACTTGTTTAGCCTACTAAAACTTCCAACGTACACAGCCTCTCCTGCTCAATCTAGCCAGAGCTCAACACCGAAATTGCGAACGTCCAGCGATTGCTCCTACACTAAAGGTGCCAGCCCTGAAAGCTCTTGCTGGTCCTCATCTCCCACTGGTAACCTCTCAAACGAACCACAAACACTTGGGCTCTGAACTTTTTTAGCCTACTAAAACTTCCAACGGACACAGCCTCTCCTGCTCAATCTGGCCAGAGCTCAACACCGAAATTGCGAACGTCCAGCGATTGCTCCTACACTAAAGGTGCCAGCGCTGAAAGCTCTTGCTGGTCCTCATCTCCCACTGGTAACCTCTCAAACGAACCACAAACACTTGGCCTCAGAACTTGTTTAGACACTCAAAGGTCCAGACGTATCATCGCTTCCGTTCGCTAATTCATACCAGAGCTCAACACCGAAATGGCGAACGTCCTGCAATTGCTCCTACACTAAAGGTGCCAGCCCTGAAAGCTCTTGCTGGTCCCTCATCTCCCACTGGTAACCTCTCAAACGAACCACAAACACTTGGGCTCTCAACTTGTTTAGACACTCAAGGTCCAGACGTATCATCGCTTCCTTTCGCTAATTCACGTCAGAGCTCAACGCCGAAATTGCGAACGTCCAGCGATTGCTCCTACACTAAAGGTGCCAGCCCTGAAAGCTCTTGCTGGTTCTCATCTCCCACTGGTAACCTCTCAAACGAACCACAAACACTTGGGCTCTGAACTTGTTTAGACTCTCAAGGTCCAGACGTATCATCGCTTCCTTTCGCTAATTCACGTCAGAGCTCAACGCCGAAATTGCGAACGTCCAGCGATTGCTCCTACACTAAAGGTGCCAGCCCTGAAAGCTCTTGCTGGTCCTCATCTCCCACTGGTAACCTCTCAAACGAACCACAAACACTTGGGCTCTGAACTTGTTTAGGCTACTAAAACTTCCAACGTACACAACCTTTCCTGCTCAATCTGGCCAGAGCTCAACACGAAATTGCGAACGTCCAGGGATTGCTCCTACACTAAAGGTGCCAGCCCTGAAAGCTCTTGCTGGTCCTCATCTCCCACTGGTAACCTCTCAAACGAACCACAAACACTTGGGCTCTCAACTTGTTTAGACACTCAAAGGTCCAGACGTATCATCGCTTCTTTTCACTAATTCACGTCAGAGCTCAACAGCGAAATTGCGAACGTCCAGCGATTGCTCCTACACTAAAGGTGCCAGCCCTGAAAGCTCTTGCTGGTCCTCATCTCCCACTGGTAACCTCTCAAACGAATCACAAACACTTGGGCTCTCAACTTGTTTAGCCTACTAAAACTTCCAACGTACACAGCCTCTCCTGCTCAATCTAGCCAGAGCTCAACACCGAAATTGCGAACGTCCAGCGATTGCTCCCTACACTAAAGGTGCCAGCCCTGAAAGCTCTTGCTGGTCCTCATCTCCCACTGGTAACCTCTCAAACGAACCACAAACACTTGGGCTCTGAACTTTTTTAGCCTACTAAAACTTCCAACGGACACAGCCTCTCCTGCTCAATCTGGCCAGAGCTCAACACCGAAATTGCGAACGTCCAGCGATTGCTCCTACACTAAAGGTGCCAGCCCTGAAAGCTCTTGCTGGTCCTCATCTCCCACTGGTAACCTCTCAAACGAACCACAAACACTTGGGCTCTGAACTTGTTTAGACACTCAAAGGTCCAGACGTATCATCGCTTCCGTTCGCTAATTCATATCAGAGCTCAACACCGAAATGGCGAACGTCCTGCAATTGCTCCTACACTAAAGGTGCCAGCCCTGAAAGCTCTTGCTGGTCCTCATCTCCCACTGGTAACCTCTCAAACGAACCACAAACACTTGGGCTCTCAACTTGTTTAGACACTCAAGGTCCAGACGTATCATCGCTTCCTTTCGCTAATTCACGTCAGAGCTCAACGCCGAAATTGCGAACGTCCAGCGATTGCTCCTACACTAAAGGTGCCAGCCCTGAAAGCTCTTGCTGGTTCTCATCTCCCACTGGTAACCTCTCAAACGAACCACAAACACTTGGGCTCTGAACTTGTTTAGACTCTCAAGGTCCAGACGTATCATCGCTTCCTTTCGCTAATTCACGTCAGAGCTCAACGCCGAAATTGCGAACGTCCAGCGATTGCTCCTACACTAAAGGTGCCAGCCCTGAAAGCTCTTGCTGGTCCTCATCTCCCACTGGTAACCTCTCAAACGAACCACAAACACTTGGCCTCTGAACTTGTTTAGGCTACTAAAACTTCCAACGTACACAACCTTTCCTGCTCAATCTGGCCAGAGCTCAACACCGAAATTGCGAACGTCCAGGGATTGCTCCTACACTAAAGGTGCCAGCGCTGAAAGCTCTTGCTGGTCCTCATCTCCCACTGGTAACCTCTCAAACGAACCACAAACACTTGGGCTCTCAACTTGTTTAGACACTCAAAGGTCCAGACGTATCATCGCTTCTTTTCACTAATTCACGTCAGAGTTCAACACCGAAATTGCGAACGTCCAGGGATTGCTCCTACACTAAAGGTGCCAGCCCTGAAAGCTCTTGCTGGTCCTCATCTCCCACTGGTACCTCTCAAACGAACCACAAACACTTGGGCTCTGAACTTGTTTAGACACTCAAAGGTCCAGACGTATCATCGCTTCCTTTCGCTAATTCACGTCAGAGCTCAACACCGAAATTTGCGAACGTCCACCGATTGCTCCTACACGAAAGGTGCCAGCCCTGAAAGCTCTTGCTGGTCCTCATCTCCCACTGGTAACCTCTCAAACGAACCACAAACACTTGGGCTCTGAACTTGTTTAGATGCTCAAGGTCCAGACATATCACCGCTTCCTTTCGCTAATTCACGTCAGAGCTCAACAGCGAAATTGCGAACGTCCAGCGATTGCTCCTACACTAAAGGTGCCAGCCCTGAAAGCTCTTGCTGGTCCTCATCTCTCACTGGTAACCTCTCAAACGAACCACAAACACTTGGGCTCTGAACTTGTTTAGCCTACTAAAACTTCCAACGTACACAGCCTCTCCTGCTCAATCTGGCCAAAATTCAACAACGAAATTGTGAACGTCCAGGGATTGCTTCCTACACTAAAGGTGCCAGCCCTGAAAGCTCTTGCTGGTCCTCATCTCCCACTGGTAACCTCTCAAACGAACCACAAACACTTGGGCTCTGAACTTGTTTAGACACTCAAAGGTCCAGACGTATCATCGCTTCCTTTCGCTAATTCACGTCAGAGCTCAACACCGAAATTGAGAACGTCCAGCGATTGTTCCTCCACTAAAGGTTCCAGCCCTGAAAGCTCTTGCTGGTCCTCATCTCCCACTGGTAACCTCTCAAACGAACCACAAACACTTGGGCTCTCAACTTGTTTAGACACTCAAAGGTCCAGACGTATCATCGCTTCTTTTCACTAATTCACGTCAGAGCTCAACAGCGAAATTGCGAACGTCCAGCGATTGCTCCTACACTAAAGGTGCCAGCCCTGAAAGCTCTTGCTGGTCCTCATCTCCCACTGGTAACCTCTCAAACGAATCACAAACACTTGGGCTCTCAACTTGTTTAGCCTACTAAAACTTCCAACGTACACAGCCTCTCCTGCTCAATCTAGCCAGAGCTCAAA